>NC_136421.1:253589745-253877245 GCF_052625555.1 Lactuca saligna
AAAATGACCATGTGACCCATATACATAATCAAGAATTATTGTCTTACACTTTGTCCCATGTAACTAAGCTCCAATCATGATAAACGTGAACTTAACGAAAAAACATAATGGGAACTAACCTTGATGACGAAACATGAATTTCGGTTGTTACATAATACATCACATCTAGACTTGAATCATTTATGACTCGTGAAATATTAGATTTTCCACCAAACTGGTAGCACTGTGAGATATTCAACTTAAATTTTGTTTTTTCGACTCCAACTTGTACATAAACTAAATCCTTAAATTCTTCATATCACATTTTAAGCCTAACAACATTTGAAGTGGTCAAAGTTGAATGATCATCCTTTATGAAACGATAATCATATACAATATAACCATCCCAATACAAACTAATCATAAGTTGACAACCTAGACTCGTAATGATAAATACACCAGAATATAACTACGCCAATAATCATAAGATAAAATACGTACCTTGTTATGAATATGATAAAAGAAAAGAAGGGAGAGAGGAATTCTATGTTGAAAGGAATGAAAAAATTTATGATCAGATAAATTTATAATATAAAAAAATGAATTGATTAAACAATTCAGTTATTTATTTTTTTGGGTTTTCATTTCATAAACAATGACAATTGTCTTTTATCAGGATTTTGTAGATGTGTTATCATGAAGAAATGATATTTTGGAGTTTACAAGAAATAATAAAAATATTTATATATTTGATACTCATAAAAAAAACGATCAAATAATTGTAATATATTTAATACTGGAATTTATTTAAAGGTGTTTAGGGGATCAAATCTAAATAATAATATAAGTTGCTAAAAATAATAATTAGAATTTAATTATATACTTTTAATAAACTAATTTGCATACAACAATGAGTAAATTGCATTTTTGGTCATTATGGTTTGGTTAAATTCACATATTCAGTCTAACATTTGAAAATTTGACAAATTGCATCTATATCGTTTAATGAAATTGCACTGTACATCCTTAGTCCATTTAAAAAGACAATTTTACCTTTACCTTTTAATATTTTTGTTATTCTTTATATATATATATATATATATATATATATATATATATATATATATATATATATATATATATATATATAAGTTTATTTTTTTATTTGTTCGCTTATATTTTATTTTATTTATTTATTGTTTTTATTATTTAGATTTTATTTGACATTCTTTTGAATAGATTGATTAATGTTTTTGATATTTTTTCGTTCATACCTTTTTATGTTTTTTTGAATAACTTTTCTAGTTTTTCACTTGTTTGAATACATTTTTTTGATGTTTTGTTTGTTTATAATTTTAAATTATTTTTTGTTAAAGATGTAAAAAAAAGTTCATTAAATGTGAATATTATTAACATAGATTAGGTATAAAGTTATTTTTTTTAATATGATTAATAGATAGGTTAATTGAAATTCAAAAACGGGATTCAAGTTATACAATTGCTAACTAGAAGCAGTATAACTCGAAAGTGAACAAAATCGCTAAAAAAATGAACTTGAAAGCATTGATACATGTGTTTCAGTTATAGGAATTCATATCAGCATTTTCCATTCGGAACAATAAAAAAATAAAAAATAAAAAAAATAAATAAAAAATTCTAAAACTAAAAAAATTGAACTTGAAGCCATTGACACTCGTTCCGAATTATAATTAGCCTATACAATAAATCTATTAAAATGAATAATTTTATACCTAATATGTGTTAATCATATCCACATTTAGCAAACTTTTTTATATTTTTTTTTATACAAGAGTATTTATAAAAAGTTTTACAAAAATAACAAAAGATCAAAATATCATTAAAAATATATTCGAAAAAAACATATAAAAAAAATTATTCAAAAAATGTCAAAAACATGTAAACAAACAAAATATAAAAAACATTATATATATATATATATATATATATATATATATATATATATATATATATATATATATATATACACCCACACACACGAATAAAACTTCAAAAAAATATAAATAAATAAAATAAAATGTAAGCAACAAAATATAAAAAAATTAAACAATTATATATATATATATATATATATATATATATATATATATATATATATATATATATAGAGAGAGAGAGAGAGAGAGAGAGAGAGAGAGAGAGAGAGAGCTAGATTCATATGTTTTTAGCAAGTATTGTGTACCTAAATACACCAATAAGAATTCAAGCTAGTGCTTGTGTCTATTCAGGTGTACTACCTAAAATATATTGGATACACTCCTCACGATAATCGCTTAGCATTCTAAGTTTAAGTCTAAAAATAAATCCATATTCCTAGTTCGCTTAAACTAATGCTCTGATACCAACTGTGACATCCCCATTTTCACGGCTAGAAAAGACCAATTTTGTTTATGTTTTATAAAAATTAGAGTACCTTTTTTTAATAAAAATGTTGTGGAAGAAAGTATTTTTATTCATTTTAAAACATTTGGGATGTCATCGTCAATACAGAAACATAAGAATAAACAGAACTTATATTCATTATAACTAGTGATTTATATCTCCTTAATCTCTCAGTGTAATGTGACTTCATATCAACACCTGTGATATAAATAAACTGAGTGGGTCAGGTTGGGAAATCTGGTGAATACATAGGGTTTTCAACCCACAATAAATAAGTTTATTAACTTTATCAAACCAAACAAACCCGATTACCCGTTCCCGTTATCCTCACTTTACGTTCCTAAAACAACTAACACAAGGGACCTAGTCTAAGGACTTCCATCGGGGTGACAACACATGCTTCGGGGATTCCTTAGCAATTCATGTCAAATAAGGCAACCATGTGGGGGATGGAGTACTGCTGGTGAGCACACAATTCAAATAAACACCTACAAGTTGCGAGCCTGCTAGCGTTCCACTAGACTGTCTAGAATAGTCCGTGGTCGTCATCTATACTCCGCTAGATGACTGGATCATCAATAACATCTATATCGAGGCCTCTCATTATTTTATTTGGTCACACAACAACCATTACATCTACCCATGTTTTACCTGACACATTTTGTATATATAAAATACATATACAGTTTAAATCATTTAAAATGTCTATAAAAATATTTCATCCAGCATAGACAACAAGTATTCAGAAAATATGCACACATAGTACGTAATTTATATTAAATACTTCATATCTATGTGTAAGATGAAAGGGACCATGCACTCACTTGATAAGGTGGTGACTCGGTACTCGGACAGTGCTTCGTTTACTTTAAAATAATTTCCTTCGACGAAACCTAATATTATTACCACTACATGTAACACCCAAAGTTTCAAAGGCCAAGAAGGGAAAGAAAAGCCCTAATTTAAGGGCCGACTCGGCGAGTCCAAGGAGGGAATCTGAATATTATGAACTCGGCGAGTCAGTAGGGTGACTCGGCGAGTAGGGTTGACCTGGAAGGTTGACTTTGACCAGGACTTTGACTTTGGACCAGGGTGGACTTGGTTGTCTTTCGGGGGTCAGTTAGACTCAGTGTTGCATTGATATTGGTAGTTCGGAGAGCAAGGGGAGCAGGAGTTCCGTGAGTTGTCGGGAAGCAGCTAGTGAGATCATCAGCAAGTTCAGCCAGTTCAGGTGAGTTTCCCTTTGTGTGAATGGGTCTAAGGCCACAATGCCGGCCCATGTAGTTATGAGTAGAAGACCCAGGGGTTAGCCCTAGGCACAGTATGCTAGTATTGTTTGCAGGACGAGGTCCAGTAATAGCGGGCGGGTGCCCAAGGAATTGTTTATATATGATAGTTTATACTTGTTGTCTGTGTGATACATGTATGTACCTGGTAGGGAGGTGAGTGTGGGCGAGGTCCCGTATCTCACCAATAGCAGAGTGTGGATGGGGTTCCATATCTCACTAGTAGCAGATTAGGGGCGAGGCCCGAATTAGAACAGGAGTGAGAGTGGGCTAGGCCCGTACCTCACTACCATTAGGAGCATGGATGGGGTTCCATGACTCCTCAGTAGCAGGACATGGGCGAGGCCCAGGAAAGGCGAGGCCTTAGGACAGAACCAGTTGCATGTGTTACTTATGTGTTATGAAATGTTTATGTGTTATTAATTGTTGACGGGCGAGGCCCTGTGACAGGCGAGGCCTAAGTAAAACATATCTGTATCCGAGCGGGGCTCGAAGCCAGACGGGGCCTGGAGCGGCGGGGCCGTTGTAGCGGGCGAGGCCCGAGGTAGGGGGCGTGGCCCAGTATGTGCAGTATGTGGTTATGCATCGTATGTGGTAGGGTGGGGAACTCACTAAGCTTCGTGCTTACGGTTTTTAGTTTTGGTTTCAGGTACTTCCGGTAGCGGAGGAAAGAGCTCGGGGTGATCGCATGGCACACACCATAGATTAGACAGTCTGGGAATGTTTACTCTGATAACGATCATATGTTTTGAAAACTTATACTCATATTATGTTTTGGATTGATGATGTTACTTTAAGTAATGATTTATTAAAGAAATTTTTGGTCTTAAATTTTGGGTCGTTACAAGTTGGTATCAGAGCCTTGGTTTGAGGGATTCGGGCATACTCTCGGGTGTGCCTGAACTCAAACTGAGGGGTCGGATAAAAGTTTTCAAAAGCGAAAAGATAGTTTTGTAAAGAGAGTTTTGAGAAAGAAAACGACTTTATAAAAGTAAAAAGAATTCAGAAAGAAAAGAACTTGAATAGAGAAAAGAGGTGTGGTGCATGCAATCAACCGAGCTCAAGTAAGTACCCCAAAATACCCATACAAGTTTATATTTTGATTATCAGTTAATAGAGCAGCATGCTAGATTAGGACTAAGGATCTAGGGAGGATGCCTTATGTGCCTATTATATGTGCTTTTGATCTGCATGATAGTGCTGAATAGTCAGTAGTAGGATAGCCTGATTAGGTTATGCCTGAGTTATGAGTTGTGTTGCATGCTAGTTCAGATTCTTGCTGTGGATATGATTGCTTGAGTATGTTATGGTTAGATTTTCCCTTGTCTGAATGATGCTTGCTTTGTGCATTGTGGGATTCTAAGTGATGGGAGTTAGCCATTAGGTGGATACGTCACGTCACATGTGATCAGGGTTGAATAATCTCAGAGTGTTGGATTTGGTCCTATTCCGCAGCTCTTGTTTGAGTCCAACCGTTGTAGGAACGAGTCTTTTACTTGAAGGATTATCTAAGCCTCGTCACATGTGATGGTATCCAGGTGATGGCTAATTGGCATTGCGAGGAGGCCTTCAGCAGCTGAGGACTGGTTGAGTTGAGTCAAAGGTTTCCCTAGGGTAAGCCTAGGATGAGGTAGTGCTGGGAGCAGTAGAAGTAGAAAAAGGGACCTGGTGGAGTCAAAGCAGTTCCTGAGGAAAGTACGGATAGATGTGGAAGGTAGTATGGGCCCGTACTACTGAAAGCAGAGGATCCGTACTCGATTCAGGGAAGGCCGAGACAAGACCGGGAACCTGGTAGTGAGTATGTTTGGTCTCGCAGCAGTGAGGAGTATTCTGATAGTGGTTATGTTGTATGTTTCAGTATGGTGACATTGCAAGAGGGACCAGCGGGCGGATCAGGCGCTGGAAAGGGAATAGGCTCGGGTTTAGGGGCCGAGCAGCTCGAGGAGCGGATGAGGGTGTTGATATCAGCGGAGGTTACGCGCAATATTCTAACTCAGACTCCTGTGATCTTTGGCATGGTCAAGGAGGGTATATTGGAGATTTTGGATGAGAGGCTGGGAGCCTTCCGTACTGAGATGATGGCTTTGTTGGGAGCGCGTACCTTGACATTTTGGGAGTTCAGGGCTTGCGGGGCACCAGATTATCATCGGGCTAGGGACCCCATCGCTAGCAGCAGATGGTTGGATGATGTTGCCAACGCATTCCGTACGAGCCGGTGTCCTGAGGAGGACAAGGTCAGACTCGCTTCCAGTCTTCTGAAGGACAAAGCGAGGGATTGGTGGGAGGAGATTGGTCACACTTTGGGGGATGATGCCCTGTTGGACGCGATGACTTGGAGTGATTTCTCAGCGAGGTTTAGAGCGGAGTTTTCGCCGATTATTGAGGTGCACTAGTTGGCCCGGGAGTTTCAGGATTTGACGCAGACTACTGAGACTGTGGCGGAGATCACCACCAAGTTCAGAGAGAGAGCCCTTCTTGTTCCGCAGTATGTCGCGGATGAGGAGATGAAGAAGGCACGATATCACGAGATGCTGAGGGATGACATCAGGGAGTTCGTGAGCAGGTCCGGATGTAAGACTCTGGAGGATATGATTTCTCGGGCCAGGGAGAGGGAAATTGATTTGGAGCTGATCCGGAAGAGGAAGCCGTATGAGGTTCAGGTAGCCGCGAGTTCGGGAAAAAGGCCCAAGGGAACGGATTCAAGGTCGAGGGATTATCAGGACCGCAGTCGATGCGGAAGGTGTGGCAGGACGCACGGGGGCGCGTGCAGGAGTGGTAGTGGTGGTGAGTCTGGCTGTTTCAGGTGCGGTCGGACGGGTCATTTTAGCAGAGATTGTACTGCTACCATCACCCAGGGATCAGACTTGATATGTTTTCACTGTAATCAGCGGGACCACAAGAAGGCCCAGTGCCCTAGTTTGTTTTCAGCAGGACGGGAGATGGCACCCGCCCCTACAACTTTGAGGATCACAGCCGTCAGGGCCGTACGGAGGCGCCTGCGGTAGGAGGCAGGGCTTTTCAGATGGCTACTTTGGAGATGCGAGCAACGCCGGACATTGTAGGTATGCGACTTCCGTTTTCAGTTCTTTTATTTTGTGCATGATTATATTGTTATGGTTCTGCATCATTAGCGGTTGAGAATTTTATTTTCGAGCGGGTTCATTGGGATCGAGTTATATGCCATTTGCATACCTTGGTTATTGGTTAGTAATTAAGGGATGAGTTGTATCGAAGAAGGTTACTTTGAGTGCAGTATCCGTAGCATGCCTTGGAGAGACTCAGTATGTCTCGCTAGTTCGGAGCCGTATAAGTTTTAAAATGGACAGGTTGGATCCTTAGCTATGGTAAGCTTGGGATTCCTCAGTGGATTGATTATGGTAGCAAGGATTGGGATTTCTTCTTATCGATCATCGAGGTGTAAGCAGGATCCAAGTGGGGGAGAATCCTCCGAGTGTATAAGGGTAAGGGCACGCGAATCCAGATCGGGTATATGATTTCTGATAAGGAAAAGGGGTAGTTCAGCGTTTAAAAGTTCAGGGTTGGGAGTTTGAGAACTTCCCATCAGTGCGTGTGTGTGAAGGGTAATGTGGGTATGTGGTCCGGATTCAGGTTAAAGGGCCACATGTAGAGCTCGTGTGAGTCGAAATGGGGATCTTGAGGTCAAATAGCAGGAGATGTTTTCGTGTCAGCAGTCAGTGGTGGAAAGTGATGTAAGACTACGGGGCAGTCGTAGCATTTTGTAGTAGCTCGTTGGCGGAGTCGGGGCGAGGCCCTTATCTCCTAACATTCAGATAGGGATCGGGAATGGAAAATGTATGAGAATGGTATGGAGTTGCCTGTACAGCCATGGAGAGATGAGACCTTGGAAGAGGCCTCTCTAGGATACAGTCAGGTGAGACCCGTGGGCGAGGCCCGTATGAGGATAGTAGTATAGGTGAGTCCTGAGAGCCGGGTGGCTCAGTAGTACGGTTGGGTGAGACCCGTGGGCGAGCCCCGTGAGTTTTAGCAGCACAGGTAGGACCTGGTAGGATCTTAGCCTCTAGGCAAAGGGATCGGGGATCCCAGGAAATTGTAGTGCCAGCATGGTAGAATAGATTGAGCTGTATAGGTGGCGGAAGTATCTTCGAATGTCGCTGGGAGCGACTAGTGGTTGTGCTGGGTCAATAATCGGTGAGGGTCGGTAATCCAGTTGTTGATAGGTTGGTAGGGACCAGGATGGTCTCAGTTCATTCGGAAGCCAGATAAGAATAGCAGGATTCCTAGTCAGTAGCAGTGCGGGGATGCAGAGTATGGTGGAATTCAGTTAGTCGATCGTGGGGTGCTCAACACCAAATGATAGCAGGATGAATGCCCAGAGGGTACTGGCAACGATGACCCATACTAGGAGTGGCGGGAGTAATAGATTTGGTGAGGAAAGGGTCTTCACAGCGGCAGAAGGGATAGATGGTTATGTTGCAGTACTCGGAGATTACCAGAAAGATTGTCGGTGGAGTAAGTTGTGTTTCCAGGATGTTCAGGGTCAGGATGCATCCGAAGTTATTATCTGTAAGGATTGGCGTTGGTCTAAATGATTAAACAGAAGGCCAGCAAAGTTAGGCAGCTGGTGCTAGAATGGATGGTGGGGCTTTGGAGGTTGATCGCCGACAGTAGAGTATAGTAAACTTCGAGGACGAAGTTTAGTTTAAGTGGGGGAGAGTTGTAACACCCAAAGTTTCAAAGGCCAAGAAGGGAAAGAAAAGCCCTAATTTAAGGGCCGACTTGGCGAGTCCAAGGAGGGACTCAGCGAGTCCGAGCGGGATCCGGGTCGAGGTGTAAGCGACCGACTCGGCGAGTCGGTCAAGGTGACTCGGCGAGTCTGGTCTGTGCGTGGAAAACCCTAAATTCGGGACTTGGGGCCTATATAAATGTCTTAATCTTCTTCCTAGGGTTCCTTACTGCCTCTTTCGCCCTGGATATCAAACCCTAGCCATCATATCTCCTAGTTGAGCCTTGGAAGGTGCATTAAAGCTTGGAAAAGGAAGAAGGAACTTGGAGGAGCAAGAAGGAGCTATAGATCTGGGATTGTGAGTTCATTCTGAGCACTTGGAGGTAATAAACTAGTTCCTGGACCCTTTTTGCACCTAGATCTATGTGTGGTTGTTGGGGCTCTTTTGCCATAATGTTATTATTTTGGGTTAGAAGCCGGATCTGGAGTTGCTACTTCAGATTCAAGTGTTTTAGGGCCTGGAGAAGCATAAAGTATCAGCCATTGAGTCGATTTTAAAGTCCCTTGGCCTTACACCCTAGTTAATGGCGTATCTTGCCTAGATCTCCTTCTCTACACGTAAAGTTTGCAACTTTACGTGTGGAATAGGCTTGGGAAGGGTGGATCTATAGTTTGGAGTCCATGCATGACTCAAAAATCCTCTGCATGTAAGGAGATCTGAAGGGACTCGACGAGTCCTTTGAGTGGACTCGGCGAGTAGCATGAAGTTTTGGAGAAACTCGACGAGTGGGATGAACAACTCGTCGAGTCGTATGAAGATTGCCTTGGACTCGGCGAGTCAGGTCGCGAAACCCCCAAACCCTTCGAGTTGTGACTCGAATCAGTGAGTCGGGTGGAGACTCAGTGAGTTGGACAGGTCTGGACTCAGAAATTGGTAGACTCAGCGAGTCATGGACTAACTCGGCGAGTCGAGTCAGGAATGGAAGGAATCTGAATATTATGAACTCGGCGAGTCAGTAGGGTGACTCGGCGAGTAGGGTTGACCTGGAAGGTTGACTTTGACAAGGACTTTGACTTTGGACCAGGGTGGACTTGGTTGTCTTTCGGGGGTCAGTTAGACTCAGTGTTGCATTGATATTGGTAGTTCAGGGAGCAAGGGGAGCAGGAGTTCCGTGAGTTGTCGGGAAGCAGCTAGTGAGATCATCAGCAAATTCAGCCAGTTCAGGTGAGTTTCCCTTTGTGTGAATGGGTCTAAGGCCACAATGCCGGCCCATGTAGTTATGAGTAGAAGACCCAGGGGTTAGCCCTAGGCACAGTATGCTAGTATTGTTTGCAGGACGAGGTCCAGTAATAGCGGGCGGGTGCCCAAGGAATTGTTTATATATGATAGTTTATACTTGTTGTCTGTGTGATACATGTATGTACCTGGTAGGGAGGTGAGTGTGGGCGAGGTCCCGTATCTCACCAATAGCAGAGTGTGGATGGGGTTCCATATCTCACTAGTAGCAGATTAGGGGCGAGGCCCGAATTAGAACAGGAGTGAGAGTGGGCTAGGCCCGTACCTCACTACCATTAGGAGCATGGATGGGGTTCCATGACTCCTCAGTATCAGGACATGGGCGAGGCCCAGGAAAGGCGAGGCCTTAGGACAGAACCAGTTGCATGTGTTAGTTATGTGTTATGAAATGTTTATGTGTTATTAATTGTTGACGGGCGAGGCCCTGTGACAGGCGAGGCCTAAGTAAAACAGATCTGTATCCGAGCTGGGCTCGAAGCCAGGCGGGGCCGTTTTGGGTCGAGCACTACTATGTCAAATGTTAGAAAATTCATAACTTCCTCATACGAAGTCAGATTTGGGCGTTCATTTTATGGACGCTCTCAGTTTTACATATTCTACGACTTTTGTTTAGATTACTAAGGCTAAAAAGTCATTTATCGTAAATTCACTATTTACTTCTCCTGGTGTTGTGATTCGACGGACCATAATTTCTTCGTTATAACTCGGATTTCAACGTTCTTTATATGTACGGAACCCTTGAAACGTATTTTACAACTTAGTTAAGATTATTTATTCTAAATAATATTTTGTCAAAACGTCGTTTTCGACCCCTATTATCTCTAAATTGACTAGCACGGATCTACGGGCATTACAGCGGTCCTTGGTGGTCCTCGACGGTCATAGGCGGGAAATATTGAAAAAAATAAAAAAATTTCAAATATTACACCAAAATTTAAAATTTTTAAATTCTTAGGCTTTCAAATTTAATAATATGATACTAAAAATTTTAAAATTTCAAAAATTTAAAATTTAAAATTTCCAAATACGTAAGTTTTTAGGAAATATTAATTTTTTAAATAATTTTATTAATAATTTAGGGTCTCAGATTAATCGTCGATTAATCCCCGCTGAGTCTAATTAATCGCTTTTTTTAATGTACTAAAAGTAATGATAAAATGTTTTTTTTAATGTGCTAAGGATGTACAGTGTAATTTCTTTAAACCATAAGAATGCATCTTGTTAAATTTTTAAAAGTTTGACTGAAAGTGAGAATTTGACCAAACCACATGGACCAAACATGTAATTTACTCTATAATAATATAATAAGGGTCAAAACTAAAGTTTTTAATAATAAACAAGAAAAAATTGCAAAAATGGTCCATGCGGTATGCATTTTTTTGGGGTTTTTAGTCCAAACCGTGACTTTTTTGGATTCATGGTCGTTTTGAACTAATTTCCTTGCGTTTTTTGTCCATTTGAATAGTGAAATGAATGTAATGCCCTTATGATATATTTTTCTTTGTTTTTTCTATTTAATTTAATGTTCTATTAATTAAAAATATGGGGCCTTCTCTCTCTCTCTCTCTCTCTCTCTCTCTCTCTCTCTCTCTCTCTCTCGATCAATCGTCTTCTTCCTCAAGATAACCCCCACACACACTAAATGATATCTTCGTCCACCACTGTCGTTCTTTTCTGTTCGACTCCCACCCCCTTAGATTACTTCCCTTTTTTAATATCATTTCAGCACTAAAACCCTCTAAAATACAAGGAATTTACTGGGTTTTTTTGGGACCTGTATGTTCGGTCCAAAGGCCGACCCTTCTGAAGAACACTTGCAGGTTTTAGGGTTCTAAATTATTCGTCTAAATTTCCTAAAGAAAGTTAAGGAAAACAGCAAAGGAGATTCAAACAAGTTTTGTTTTCTTCATGGCCGGTAGTAACGAAATCAACGCAAATGAAGCCAAGGTATTTTTTCTAATCTGTTTTCTCTACCCTCATTCTTTTCTTTGTTATTTTCCTCCCAAAATAGTTAATTTCCATTTCATGTGTTCAAGTGGTAATTTATAGTCATGATTCACCTCATGAGTGTGTGTGTGTGTGTCTTTTAAGAAAGTAAACGAGAATCAAGGGAGTATCCCTGTTTTTACCTAGATGTTCTTATTGGAAAAAAACACATCCGTCTCCCTTCTTATAATTGAAGTGTCAGGTCTGATCGCGGTGAAAAATGAATTGAAAAACTAAGCAATTTGGTTTAAAGAGAGATGAACAAGACTTCTTTAATCAAAGGTATGTGTTCTTATTTGCAGAAAAAAAACAAAAAAACAAAGTGCAAATAGGGGAGTATTACTTGATTGTGATAATAAAGGTTGATTCTTGTATACCTTTAAGGTTTTATCAGATGAAGTTTTTCCACATCCACAAAGGTTCAAGATTTTCAATAATCTATAATACCCACCAGCATATGCAAGCACAGTTTCAGTAAATGAAGAACATCCACTAATGTTGACCAGAAATCTTCGTATAGATTGCTTCTTCCATGACTAATGTGATCTAAAATTTGAAATTGGGTTTATAAACTTCAAATTCTTGCATTAATGGGTAATACCATGTACCAATTTAAGTGTGCGTGTGATTTTCTGAGGAAGAAGATGAAGATGATCGATCAGGTGAAGAAGAAGAAGAAGAAGAAGAGAGAGAGAGAGAGAGAGAGAGAGAGAGAGAGAGAGAGAGAGAGAGAAAAAAGAGAAGAGAGAGGGAGCTTTTTTTATTTTTTATTATTAAAATAAATAAATTAGTATTAGATTTAAAAAGAAATGAAAGAAAAATGAAAAATAAATATCACAAGGGCATTACATTTCACTATTTATATGGACCAAAAATGCAACGAAACTAACTCAAAAGGAGTACCATCCAAAAAAATCGTGGTTTGAACTAAAACCCCAAAAAAATACATACCACAGGGTCCATTTTTGCAATTTTATCAATAAACAATGAAGACAAACTATTAGATACAAAGTGAAAGACAAAAGTTGTAAACTAGAAAGGTTGGTTACGTGTCATTTTCAAAAGTAACTATTTTTACAAAAAAAAAAAAAAAAAAAAAAAAAAAAAAAAGTCTTAGAGTAACAATTTCGACATGCTAGAGAGTATAGAAAGTTGTAACTTCTTTTAAAATATAAATCGTATAGGATCTCCTATTTTAGGTTAGTCTATATCCTGTTCCCTGTAAGATAAGGTTTTAGTGTGTATATATTTGAGTAAGTTACACGAATGGTTTCTATGGTTTCGGGTAATTTGTGTGTTTGCTCCATAACTTATTTTTTTAACTCGGAAAGTATTTACTGCTTGTTTTTGTTATGCGTTTACTCCCTAATGTTCATTTTTGTTACGCATTTGGTCTCTATCTTACCTAAAAATACTATTTTTTAAATATGAAAAATTGATAAGATAGGTAAGGTAAGGTGAAGGGTGGAGTGGGGTTAGAGGTGTGTTTATTTAAATAAACTGAAAAATGAAAGGCAAAATAGTTTTTTAAGATAAGACAGGGACTAAACGTGTAACAAAAACAAACAGTAAGGACCTTCCAAGTTAAAAAAATAAGTTAGAGATCAAACATGCAAAATATCCTAAACCATAGGGACCATTCATGTAATTTACTCTTATATATTTACACAATCAATTCTACCGTTTGTAGGTATAGTGATGTTCACCAGTTCCCCAGAAGTTTGCTTCACATCACTTTTAGTCGTTTTCACATTTTTCTTTTGGCCAAAATAGAAGAGAAGTTCAAATCTTTGATAAAGGTGGAGAGTAAAATGTTAAAAATGCAATGAATAGAATCTTAGTTTGTTGATTTAAGATTTTAATGACTGATAAATATATATATCGCATCTTACATATTCGTTACATGTTGGGAAGTTTTACAACCAAAACTATTTTGTTTGTTCACAACTGCTTTTGCATGTGGTCAACTTCTAATCCAGTTTCTGCAGGGAAAATGAAAACTAAAGTTCAGGGATCTATGCACAAGTTTGAATCTTTCTACTCAATTGAACATTGGACCACAATTTGATCGTTTTTTTAGTAATTATACTCACGCATATTCCCTTCTGAGTGCCCTTTCGCCACCAATGATCATGTTTTCGGATTTAAAACTTCTGAAAGGTTACATTAAGCCCAAACATAGTCTGCACAGCTGTACCAACCCCTGAGACAGGCTTTCAATAATAGTTTAAAAAATTATCGAATCTCATATTTTAAATACCTCTATTCTAATTTATTACAAATAATATAGTTTAACAAACAAACCAATCACTGCCTGTCTCCCTACCTATAAATATCTCTTTTCATACTGCTTTTTTTCCAACCACTGTTCAAAATAGCTCTTAAGATTCAACTTCATCAGCATCTTACACCATCTATCCAGTTTCAGCAAGGATGGAATCTGTGATCTCCCTGTTAGGAGATTGGAACTCCTTCAATGGAGTAAATGTCAATGAGGAGGCATATTTTATGGCAGAGTTGCTTGACAATTTTCCGCTTCCATATGATCCACAAAACGCTTCTTCTCCATTATGGCCACACGTGAGCCTTGATGGGGTTGATGAAACTTGGGTTTATTTGTCAGATGACACAAATAGCAGCCGACACTTTCCTTCACAAAACCATAATTCTTCCGATGGAAGTAGGGATCTATTTCCCACTCTAAGTGGTCCCACTAAAGATAATGAATTGTCTGCAAGTTCTATGAAACGTTCTAGTAGCATGGTTGATGTAAGTTAAACTTGCTGCATGCGTATTTGGGTTTAGTGATTAATCTCGAATGTGAAATGCTAAACTTTTTATAATTGTTTGATCATGTGTAGGTCTATGAGAATAAGGATAAGATTAAGTGTAGGAAGAGCAAGAAGCCTGTTTCTACAAGTAACGAAGATGTAGACATTTCTGGGCAATTTATGAAAATATATAGAGCTGATGAAGATCCAAAAGAGGCTGAAATTCTGAGCTCAAATGGCAAGAGAAAAGCAAGTAGGGGGTCAGCAACTGATCCACAAAGTGTCTATGCACGGGTAAATAATCTAAATTCATAAAATAAATAAATTTACTATTTTTTTAGTGACTTTAAAAGTAATTAACATAATTTCTCTGCGTGTTTTTGCAGAAAAGAAGAGAAAGAATTAACGAACGTTTAAGAATATTACAAAATCTTGTTCCTAATGGTACAAAGGTTGATATAAGCACAATGCTTGAAGAGGCTGTTGAGTACGTGAAGTTTTTGCAGCTTCAAATCAAGGTGATAAACAAAAGTCAATTATACTAAAAAGAATTTTACGTAATATATGTATCATGTATATATTTGAAAACATGGGTTAATTTTTGATATTGTTTACGTATGGGTGATATTTGCAGCTCTTGAGCTCCGATGATATGTGGATGTATGCTCCGATTGCATACAATGGAATGGACATTGGGCTTCATTCAACAACCATCCCATCATCGTCAACAAGATAATGCAAAGTTGGGCTATCCATATTGTCACATTTTTGTTGAATAAAAGGCAATCGATAACAAAATTCAAAGTTTATAAAGAGTACACATTTATGCAAGTATTCCATGGTCTCATGATTTTTATGTTTTCCAAGTTTCAATTGCTTATGCGAAGGACATGCGGTGATTCTTTTGGACAACTAGATAACAAAATTCAAAGATATTATTTAATTAATGGATAGCTGGATGAATTAAGTAATAGATGTGCTCATGATAAGTAATAGATGTGCTCATAATAGCGACATTGAGATGCCTCGTACTCAACTCAACCAAGCCGTTTAAAATTAAACAAACCATTCCTATCGATTTTATGATCAGTTAGGTGTTGTTTTTCTATCTTTTTTTTTTTCTTTTTTTTGGTAAAACCTCTTCTAGGCCTCTTTTGTCCGCGGATAAATACTTTTTGCTTGAAGACTTTTTGTAGTTTACAAGATGGCAGACGTAAAAAACGTATGTGCATCTATTCTTACATGACTTGGACAATCACTTTTAAGGTCCAACAGATAATTCTAACCTTGTAAGTTTCTTCAACTGCACGCCTCCGAATTTATTTTCACGTTCATGCTTCTGCTACTCTCACGGCCATTCCCTTCACCAGGCATCCCCTTCATCAACCTCCACGTCGACGCTGCCTCATCGCCACCAGCTCCTCCTCATGTAACGCTCTTTCCTCTCTCCATTCTCAATATATATATATATATATATATATATATATATATATATATATATATATATATATATATATATATATATATATATATATATATATATATATATATATATATATATATATATATATATATATATATATATATCTGCATCTTTTATCTATCTTCCCTCTCAAATCTATCATCTATTATTGTCTCTCTATTATCACCACTGGAATATGGTCCCTAACATGAGATTGACATACTTAACAATTCAAGGTCTTGTATTTGTGTGTTTGGTTAATTAGTCATGATATTAGACTATAACATTTGATTAGAAATAAAAATTAACCACAAAATTAGGTCATGAAACTTCTGATTCTTGTGTTTGTATGTTTCTATGTTAAATCTTACTTCAATTGATTCTCAAGTTCTTGCGTTTATGTTGATGTTTATGCTTTTTTGCAATGTCTGATTATTGCTTTGGTTAAATTTGATCAGTTTATTCTTGAGCGTATCATACTTTTGTCATATACATCATTATACAAAAAAAAGTTACAGGATTGTAAAAAACAATTATAAACTTTTTTCATAAATTAAATTTGAGCATTATAAAACTACAATTAATGAAAAAAAATTATGTTTAATATAATAATTTTTTAAAACTTTAATTTTTATGTGTAAACTTTAAAAAATAAACAATTTGATTCTTCAACATTACAAATGTTCTATATCTTCGAAAACAAATAGCATCTTAGTGTCTTTGGCTTACTTTTGATTTCAGATCTATATATAATTATAAATGAAACATTTTTCTTTCATCGTATTCATTTGAAACTCTCATTATTTTTCTTTTCATCATATTCATTTGAACTCCCATTATTTTTCAATTTCTTTTTAATAGTGATTATAAATATAAAGTTAAATAAATATCAAATCTGAAGTGGAATTATGTATAAACTAAATTTTAATATTAAAAATATTTTACTTCTACTTATAAGGTTATATTTTTTAACTTTTAACCTATTATATTTAATTTATTAGTTTTAATATATTTTGGATGTAAACAATTATTGTTTTAAAGCTACAACTTTTGAATAATTTATATAAAATACTTAAATTATTAATTTAAATATAACATTATAGGGTCAACTTAAATATAAAACTTAGTTTAACTTAAAATAAAGATAGCAATGATAAAATAAATATTCTATTTTTTAATAAACGGAAAACTATAAAATTATCTTTTAAAATTATCAATTTAAAAAAATATATATTTTTTCTTTTATTTTTATCAATCAATCATTAAAGATATTGAATATATATATATATATATATATATATATATATATATATATATATATATATATATATATATATATATTATTTGGAATATTTATAATCATATATAAATTTTATAAAAATCAATGTTTTTTTGTATAATTTAATTCATACGATTTCAATCATAAATGAATAAAAATAAGCAATTAATTATAAATGAAAGACTATACGAGATTGAATTCAAACATGTATATTAGTACAATAATATTTGTATATGTTTAAATAACTTCAAAATATTATACGTATATATGCATTTGTAATATGAATGAATAAAACACATAACTCACTTCTATATTATAGTTACACCAATAATTTACTTTTATAATCATGATAAAGACGTAGCCCAAATAGGAATTGGATTCATTTCCAACTAGCATCTGAGTACTCCACAACTAGAGAGATGTTATATTGAAAACGCAATAAGGTTGAGAACGTATAAATGATTATTGATCAATTGTTAGTTAATTAAGGGCATATATAATAGGAAAGTTACAATATAATTTAATATGAGTAAGTTATATATAATTAATGGATTTAAATGTAATTTCCAATTTCCAAACCGTAGATAGCAATTATAAAATAAAGATTTTATTTTTTAATTAATAAAAAATTATAAAATTATCTTTTAAAATTATAAATTAAAAAAAACATTTTTTCTTTTATTTTTCTCAATCAATCATTAAAGATATTGAAAAAATATATATTTTATTGGGAATATTTGTAATCATATATATTTTTTTTTATAAAAATCAATATTTTTTTTGTATCATTTGATTCGTACAATTTCATTCATAAATGAATAAAAATAAACAATTAATTATAAATGAAAGACCATACCACGAGTGAATTCAAACATTTATATTAGTAAAATATTCGTAAATGATTAATTCACTTCAAAATCGAAACCTTGTATATATGTATAACTACATTTTCATGCATTTGTAATCATGAATGAATAAAACAATCCAAAGATAAAATATATATTATTTTTGTAATCATCAATGAATAAAGAACATTGTATAGATAAAAGAAATCAACTACATTTGTAATCGTAAATGAAATATATAACTCAATATACAAAAAAAAAATAAAAAATAATAATAAAAGAATTAATCATTAACTTTTTTTGTTGCACATATTTGTGTATCCATATCTCACCATGCATCGAATACACACAAATTGCACGTCATTAGTGGATACAATGTAAAACTAAAAATACCAAGTAAAAAGAATATAAACAACTAATATGGCTTAATCATCAATGAATAACTAATAAAATAGAAAATAAGTAAGTAATATGACAAAATCATCCATGAATAACTAACAAGTAAGATGGTTTAATCATCAATAAATAACTATTAGAACAGAAAACAAACAAGTAATACGGATTTAACAATCAATGAATAATTAACAAGTAATAATCATCAAATACATTTGTTATTATAAATAATAAAGCTAAAAAAAACTACTAAATAAATAAATTAAAAGCAAATTAAATTACTATATGCTTTTGTTTTAAATCACTATATTCTTTTGTGTAAACAATCCGCATCTCTGAAAGGTTATATATAAAAAAACAGAATTATGTTATAAAATATGATCAAATAACAAGATAGATTATAGAGTAAAGAAAGATATGAGAGTAAATAGAACTTTTATTCCAATATTTGTGATGAAATCATCAAACTTTACAATACATAATATTCACTATTTATACTAGACAAAGAAGATGAAAAATAATGTATGATATGAATCCCCATTATAGTGGTACATAACTGCACTCATAAAACTCATAATAATGTTTGCTATAATGTTCACTAATTATGGCAAGTAATGGGGGAATATGGAGAATCCAATAGTCATTCACTAAATAATAATTCATAACACTCCCCCTTGAATGAGGATTGTATCATGCCTCGTTAAAACTTTAATCGGTAAAACCTCATGGGAAAAACCCTTTATTCAGGAAAAAGAGTGCATGATTAATAATAGATATTGGAAACAATTGTCTCGTTAAAAACCTTGCTAAGAAAACCCAGTGGGAAAAACATAGCTAAGGAAAAGAGTACAATATGTTTCCAACTCCCCCTAATTAGCACATCACTTGATTTTCTTGAAGCACCACATAGCAATGTTTCGTACCATCTTTTCAAATTTTGATGTAGGAAGTGCTTTAGTAAACCAATCAGGAAAGTTGTTACAGGATTGAATTTTCTAGATGTTGATGTCACACTCTTTTTGAAGATCATGAGTGAAAAAAAACTTTGGTGATATATGCTTGGTTTTGTCTCCTTTGATAAATCATTCCCTGAATAGAGCTATACAAGTTATTATCTTCATATAGTATGGTTGGAACATCACCGTTAGAGGTTAGACCATAAATCTTGCAAATGTATTGAGTTAAATTTCTTAACCAAATACATTCATGACTTACCTTATCAATTGTTATAATCTCTGCATGGTTAGAAAAAGTAGCAACTAAAGTTTGTTTAACAAAATGACAAGAAATTATATTACCTCCACAAGTGAATAAATAACCTGTTTGGGATCGAGCTTTATGTGGATCAGATAAATATCCAGCATCTCGAAGATATCAAAGAATGTGTTTGACTCTATTCCAGTATCTTCTTGTTGGACAAGAACTATATCTTGCTAATAAGTTTACGACAAAAGATTTATCAGGTCTTGTATTAATAGTAAGATATATTAGTGCACCAATAGCACTAAGATATAGTTCTTCGGGAACAAGAAGATTTTCATGTTTTTTATGATGCTGAAATTGGTCCTTTTTGGCATCTAAGTGCCTTACCACCTTCGGGTTACTCATAGATGTGAGTTATTCATATAAAACCTTTTTAGCACATTTTCTAGATATTAATGTACAAAAACTCCATTTTTGTGTTCTTAATTTGAAGACCCACATAGAATTTCATCTTACCAAGATCATTCATTTCAAAATTTTCTTTCAAACAAGAAGTGACATTTTCCATTTCTCTATGAGTTTCAATTATGTTCAAATCATCTACAATAACATCAATTATGATAAATTTTTATCTGGATCTTTTTATGAATACACATGGGCTTAGTGGATCATTTTTATAGCACTTTTTCAAAAGAAATGTACTAAAACAATTAAAGCACATACTACCAGATTGCTTCTATCTATACAAAGATTTATTTAATTTTACCAAATATACTTCACGAGAATTAGAAGCTTGTGCTTCTAGCACCTTAAACCCTTTTGGAATTTTCATATAAATATCATTTTCATGTGAACCATATAAATAGGCGGTAAATACATCTATTAGACAGATCTCCAGTTTTGCATATGTTGTTAAACTTATAAAATAATTAAATGTAATTGCATCAACTACCGGAGAATATGTTTCTTCATAGTCAATTTCGGGCCTTTAGGTAAAACCTTGTGCAACAAGTATTGTTTTATATCTCACAACTTCATTTTTCTTGTTTCTTTTGCGCACAAATACTCATTCGTGTCCCACTGTTCTTACTCTGTTTGGTGTACGAACTACATGTCCAATAACTTTTCGTTGAGTAAGAGAATTAAGCTCTTTATTTATTTCATCTTTCCATTTCGATCAATATTTTTTATTCTAACATTCCTCAATGGATTTAGGTTCACAATCCTTATTTTCTTCATAATCTCGCGCGCAACATGATATAAAAAAAATATATATCATCGACATTTATCTTATTTCAGTTTCATCTTATTCCTGTCATGACATAATTTATTGAGATCATATCATTTTCATTTTTTTCAGGTACCTTATATTCTTTTGTTATGTCATTGGGCTCTTCTAGAGATTTATTAATCTTTTCAAGAGATTTTGTTTTCTCTTTTTGACCATCAATTATATTTGCTCCCTTTCCTTTTCGAGAGTTTTTATCTTTGGAACCAGTTTGTCTTTCACGCTTCTGGCGTGCCTAAGATTCATTTGTAGTTGTATTTTTTCCTTCTGAGATCTCAATTCTAATTGGAGTATCTATAGCCGGTACTTGAGACCGTGTTACTCTCATAGGGCCAGTAAATGTTTTTGGCAATTGCTTTGCTACATTTTGTAAAGGAATTATCTTTTTTATTTATTTCAAGTTCACATCGACTTGAACGATGATCTAAAACTAAATGATAATTCCTTTCAAGAGATTTTATTTTCCAGCTTCTTTATTTCTTCCCCTAATGTTGGAAAATATGATTCATCAAAATAATAATAATCAAATATAACTATAAATAAATCTCAAGTTGATGATTTTAAATATTTTACTATAAATGGAGATTCATATCCAACATAAATTTTCATTCTTCTTTGAGGTAGAGAAATGGGTACATAAATTACACATCTAAACGTCCTTAGATGGAAATATTTGGTTCCTGGCCGCAAACCATTTGAATAGGGGATAACTAATGATAATTGGCTGGCCTGATGCGTATAAGTGATGTTGCATGTAAAATTGTATGCCCCATGTCAATGTAGGAAGTTTAGAATGCATTAGTAATGGTGTTGCAATTAATTAAAGGTGTTTGATTAACAAGTCAACTAAACCATTTTGTGTATGAACATATGCAACATGATGTTCAATAGTTATCCTAATCGACATGCAATAATCATTAAAAGCTTATGATGTAAATTCTCCAACGTTGTCAAGTCAAATTTTCATAATTGGGTAATCGGGAAAAAATGCCCTTAAGATGATTATTTATGCAAGTAATCTTGAAAAAACCAAATTACAACTAGACAACAAGCACACATGTGACCATCTAGTTGACTCATCAATTAAAACCATAAAATTTCTAAATGGTCCACATGATGGTTGAATTGGTCCACATATATCCCTTTTAAATCTTTCTTAAAACTATAACTTTCATACCCAACTTTGTTCAATGATGTATGGGAAATTAATTTTCCTTAAGAGCATGCAACACAAGAAATTCATTAGCTTGAAAAATCTTCTGGTTTTTCAAGGAATGATCACTTGAAGTTTCGATTATTTTGTGCATCATAATTTATCTAGGATGGCCCAACCGATCATGTCAAACTTTGAAGGTATTATCATACCTTTTTTTATTTTCAATAGCATGTATCTTGTAATATTTGTATAGTACAATCCGGAGGACAATATAGATAATTTCATTAGTTGTTTCAATATGATATCCATTAGACCGAATATCCTTAAAACTTAATAAATTTCTTGGTGATTTTAATGAAAATAATGCATCACCAATTGTAATTATTTTTCATTGTTGTAATATTATATTCTCTCTTCTGGAGCCTTCAATCATTTTTGCATTACATGTTATTATATTAACATTTGCTTCTGTAATTGATAAGTAAGCAAAATACTTTTCACTTTAAAAAATGTTATGTGTTATTGCATTGTCTGTAAGAAATATATCTTCCTTATTTCTTTTGCGAATATCCATATTTCTTTTCAATAAATAAATAAAATACAAGAAACATTCGATTTAGAGAAATAAAGTTATATTTTATTAATTTGGAAAGATTGTGACGACATTATTTCTCATGAAACGAATATGACATAAAAACATAATAAATGTCATAAAACAAAGCTACACATTTATTCTGATCAATCACCATCCATATCACTGTTTGTCGCTTCCGGGTACACAAGAAAATCGACAACATCTAAATGTGTCATTTCTGGTTGATCTTCATGAATATCACTTTGAATAAATTTTGTTTCGATATTTTTCTTTATATTTTAGAGAATCTTGATAAAGATCAACAAAATGCTTTGGTAAGCGGCATGTACAAGACCAATGACCGGTCATTCCACATTAGTAACAAACATTTTCAACTCTTTTTTTTTTTTTTTGTCTTGATCACTTTTATCATTAGAATGTGGATTTTTGTTATTTTCCAATTTTTTTGGTGGTTACTTGTAATGTTGTTATTTTTATGATAATTATGATAACCTCTACGACCTCGGTTAGACCCATGACTATTATGATTATATGATGTTGCATTCACTTCAAGGAATGCACTAGAACCGATCGAGATTGATTGGTGATTTATCATCAATAACTCATTGTTTTGTTTAGGCACAAAAAGACACGAGATTGATTCATATTTATTTTAAACGTTTCTCATTATATTGTTACTGCAGGAGCATGTTAGTAGTATGAAAACTAGAAAAAAAATTCTCTAGCATGGTTTTCCATAACGAAAATAGAAATCAAAATAAAGACTTGTATATTAAGGAATTATTAGTTAAGAAATTCCATAAAATAAGTTGTAAGCATCGTATATATAAAATTATAAAAAATACATACCTGAAAATCACAAGAATAAGAAGGAGTTAGAGATCTATGGAACAAATTAAATGAATAATTAACAAGTAATACGATTGACAAATTAACGATACTAAGTAGTTTTTATCATTTATAATTACTTGAAAAGCTTCTAGTCCTAAATAAATAAATAAATAAAATAATATTCACTTTAGTATGAATTAAATTCATTATGTGTCAAAATAAATAAATAAAATAATAACGACATTATTTAAAAAAAAAAAAAAAAAAAAAAAAAAAAAAAGTGATCAGCAAACAAAGTAGATGTTAATGTTATTCACTTTACTAATAGAAGTCAATTTTGGGTTGATCACATCACTATCTTGGATACATGCTTAAGAGATTAATCATTTAAACCCGATTCAATTTATCAGATGATCCTCGGCCAAGAAAGGTACTTGTCGGAGCTTCATCCAATACCCACAATTTTCCGCTATGTTGCTTGTTGTGACAGGAGATCTTGGAGAACCTGTTGACAGTTTCTAACCTAGTCAACCGTGGCATGAACGAGTCCTAGAAATCCCAAGTGGACAATGATTGTGAAAAGACGGGTTTCTTATAATGCAATGTAGTGGAGACGATGGTTATGTTTTAGGCTATCCGGAGTAGTATTTGCTCCACGCGTGGAATGTTGAGGTGGACACCCTGGAGACACGTGAACACCGCCCCTAAGGTGGATAGGTTGGGTGTGACGTGGGTGGTAAGACGGAAGAAAACGTACAATATGATTTGCTAGCCTTTGTATTCTACCGTTGCTCAATTTCGATCATTTCAAGCATTTAAAAAAAATTAGTTCATTATTTCGTTAATTTCTCTTTATACATACATTCATTTTACACATAATTTTCAAACTAAAAACACACTCTTTCAAAACAAACACACATATTCAACAAAAAAACACTTTTTTCTCATATTTTTTATGAATTCAAATCAAAATACCCAACTCATTCCAAACACTCCAAATGATCTATTAGTAAATATTAGTTACATGCAATTGATAACATTTTCAATCCAAACAACATCCTCTATTCACCAACCGTTCATACCACCCACACGACTACCAACTCATACGACTACGAACAACAACCACCACCAGAATTCAATCAACCTCAATTTCAAGCCCTTCAACAACAATATTCTCCGCAATTTCAACCACACTTCTTAACGTCAACAATTGCACGCACAACCTTCACAACCATCTCAAGTTCCATTATCTCAATCTCAACCTATAAACCTCAACAATGACGACAATGAATGGGTTAAAGACACACAACTAAGTCATAGAAGGCAAAAAAATCAAAAGATCCAAGGAAAAATAAAACTACGCAATGGACCGAAGAGGGGTGGAAGCTTTAGCTAAAGTTTGGATATTCATATCACAAGACGGGGATGTCGGCAACGTGCAAATGAGTCAAAGTTTTTGAAATCGTGTTTTACACCACTTCCACTCTTTATTAGGAAGGCAAACAAACCGGACATATGACTTGGTCAATGCAAAATGGTGTGACCTTCGAGTGGCTTGCACCACATTTAACGGCATATTTGACAATCTTAAAAATATGCATAGAAGTGGTAGCAACGATTTCAACATTTTATCAACCGCATCATAACAATACAAAATCACCAACAATGGTAAATCATTCGCCAACCGAAAAAGCATTGGAAGTTTATCGTAATAGTCCAAAATAGGTCCTTTATCTGGATACAATGCATTCGGGATCTACCACCGGCTCCAACAAAAGGGCAAGAACTTCCGAGTCTGACATTGGTGTTAGCCTCGACTTCAATGATGAGTTCGACGCCACCGAGGGGGAGGGTCAACCAGACGTCCAACTTCATCGACCACCGGGAAGGGACAAAACGAGAATGGGGGGTGTCTTCAAGCGCAAAATTAACCAACGAGGACTTACTAACGGACCAAATACACAAAACTCTAAGTTTTTTGGAAAAAAAAATTGAATCAACGGAGAAAGCTCGTCGGAGAAAAATAGTCGGTTGGTGAGTCACCCAAAAAAAACATCGAGAAAGGTCAAGCATATATGTTTTATGAAATGAACAGCGGTTTCACCGATTTTCAAATTTTAAACATGGTGCCGCAACCGATCTTGAGCTGGAAAATTTAAGGGCGTTATTTAAAATTCAACAAGAAGTTTTCGAAAAATATCGCAACTAGATTCTATGTTTTTTATGTTTTTTTAGTAATTTATGTTTAATTTTCTATACTTTTTTAGTAATTTATGTTTAATTTTCTATGTTTTTTTAATAATTTAGGTTTAATTTTCAATGTTTTTTTTTAGTAATTTAGCTTTAACTTTCTATTTTTGTAGCTTTAGTTTTCTATGTTTTTTAATTAGTGTAAAGTGGTTTCAATTAATGTATAATATTTTATGTTTTAAATTATGTTTTTATTTAATTGAAGCATAAAAAAAATAAAAAGAAAAAAAGAAAATGTCAAGTGGAGTTGGTGGTGGAGCTAACGTAGCGCTGAGTTGGCAGCGCTTTTCCGATGGTTTAGGTGTGACCACTCCACACAGCCTTAGGCTGTGGGGAGTGGTCACAGTCAAACCACCAGTCACCTCAACGCCACGTAGGTATTTTATCATTTTACAACCAACCCATCAGGTTGTGGAAATGATGTTCACCGGTAGGTTGGTAGTGAAGATGAAAAAAGAAGAGAGAGGAGAGGAAATGTGAGTGGAGAATTAAACAACCAATGAGAATATCCGTCTTCTTCTGTCTTCACAAACACTAGAGCCCACTTCACAACCAAACCACCGGTCTTACGGGGAGGTGTTCACCGGTGGATTGGTGTGACACATGTGTGCCACATAAAAAATTCACGTGTGGGTATAAACCTACTGCGGATAGCCTTATGGTGGTGTTCGGTTGCGTCAATAATGGTAATAATGGTTGTGCTAATGTTTGCTGTTAGTAGAGGAAGATAGAGGCAATCTAGGGCTATGATGGCTGATTATGTAGAGTTGTGGAGGAGATAATGTGATTCCAACGTTTCTTGATTCCAAAAGTATTAGATTCAAGTTAATTAAATTAATTACATGGTTATCATTCTATATTTAATCACCTAATATTAAGCAAACCAATTAAAGTAAAATCCCTTTTACACAAATGGTACATTGATTTAAGCCGTAGATACGAATATTTGGAGTCTTGAGAAAATTGGTACCATTGCCTATCATGTTAGTTTGATTTGGTACGCGGTATTGTTTTTGCATCAATTTCGATACTCGGGATTTTTGGGTCGGTGTCGTTTGTGTCTCATGCTCATAGTTTTAAATTGATAGGGTATTATCAAAATGTAAATAAGTTGGAAAAAATATATATACTTGGAATATTCATTTTGTGTAAAAAAAAAAACAGAATGGAAAATAAAATAAAACGGAAGATAAATCGCTATTAGCACTAATTTTATAATTTTCAATTTTTAATGTTAACATTATTATAATCCTACCAACTATTTGGTCACTAAAATTTTGTGTACTTTAAATCACTGAACTTTCATTTGACCTGTAATGAATGGGAAAATACGCAATTTGACCTGGTTGCTGGCACCTAAGCCATGCAGCTTTTTATTTATTTTTTTAATAATTAAAATTTTAAAAATGGTCAATATGGCTTTTCTTTACGTTGGACCACTTTTAGGGCTTGTTTCTCGCCATTTGAAGATCATTAACCTGGTTTCCTTTTAGAAACAATTCCTCCCCCATTATTGTTGTTAAGATTAACTCAAGAAGGATCGATAAAATCCGAGAATTCAGGCCGCTGCCGCCGTCATGACTCCGCCTTAGCTTTTTGCCACTTAATTATAACCGCTCAATTCCGGTGATCAAACTAAGGTCGGTTCATTGGTTTCTAAACATGGTTAAGTCAGGTCACATGTTTCTCTTGGCATAATCGGATTTCTCTTGGTTAGGGACTTTAGGATCTGATGATTTGGTCATGAATGTTATTGTAAACGTATGAAAACTTGTCAAATCCTTTCACTTTCTTGGACCAAACCCATTTTGAAATAGTTTTCGGAAACTCATTTGCGATCACAAGCAGTTAAATCTTCACCATCTTTGTAGACGAAGCACCATTCATCAGAATAATCTTCCTGTTTATAAGCTTTACTTTGGTTATTTTTTCATGTCTTCAACGTAATGCGTGTTCTGGTCTCTTCTTCGAAGAAACCATGCCTGTTATCTTTAGACAAAACTGCACAAATGGTTCGTGTGGTTTACTCGAAATTGCCACTTTGGTCCAAAAAAGTTTGGACTAGCACCGCAGGTCCAAAGTTTTCATTTTGTTAAAGTTTTCATTTTGTTGCGTCTTGGTCCAAAGCACTTTAAAAATTCTTCAAATGACGGATTTACCCCTCTCTTTTTGTTTTTTTCCTTTTCTTTTTCCTTTACTATTTTTTTTATTATTTAATTACATAGGGTCTCTCTCTCTCTCTCTCTCTCTCTCTCTCTCTCTCTCTCTCTCTCTCTCTCTCTCTCTCTCTCTCTCTCTCTCTCTCTCTCTCTCTCTCTCTCTCTCTCTCTCTCTCTCTCTCTCTCTCTCTCTGTGTGTGTGTGTGTGTATATGTGTGTGTGTACCAAGCTTCCATGAATTAATACCACTGCAAACACAAACAATACGATGCTTACAACCTCAAAAATCCATAATTTCAAATCTTTATAACCAAAAGAAGTCCTATAAAACAAATAAAAATTGGTACTTAAAGAACACCATTCATTTGCTTCTCTCTCCTCTTGCTAGTGCTACAATTTGAAGCATTATCATGTCCATTGAAACTGTCTAGTCCATCACCAAATCAATTTGTAGCTTCTGGGTTCGAATGAAAGAAAGATTATGATGGAGAAAAAGATGTTTTCATTGATAACACTTGGAATGAATCAGAGCAAGGTTTGTTGTGGATCTTCACAGCAACGAGGGTTTTTACAGTGGATCTTCATAGCAACGACGGTGAGGGATTTCTGATTGACGGTGAGAGAAATGGATCTGAAGCGGAGGCGAAGCCCTAATTGGATCTTCATAGCAGCGACGACGGAGCCCCAATCGAAGCTAGGGTTCGTTGTGGCTCCGACGACCTCGATCTTTATATCTAACCTTCTTCGATTTTTCTAGGACTACCGTTACCATATCGACTAGTTAATCCGATGAAGGCTCTGAAAAGTGACATCTTTCTCTTCAACGATGATGCCTTCGACAACGCCTTTGACGACGAAGGATACCTTATCTGCCGATGATGGAAGATGAAACCCAAAAATTAAGAAGATGAAACCTAAAATTGGGTTGGAGAAGATGAAACCAGAAATTGATTCTCCCCAAAAAATGATTCACAATAAATATTTTGAACACAAAAATCGATTTTGGAAGACGATAGTCACTGGAGAAAGATAGAGGAAGGTTATTAATGGGTTTGGGTTGTAGGGAGGAAGAACAACGGGAAGGGGAGTATGTTTTTATTGTATATGTTCTTGAGAGAGAGAGAGAGAGAGAGAGAGAGAGAGAGAGAGAGAGAGAGAGAGAGAGACCTTATGTAGTTAAATAATAAAAAAATAGTAAAGGAAAAAAGAAAAGAAAAAAACAAATAAAGAGGGGCAAATCCGTCATTTGAAGAATTTTTAAAATGCTTTGGACCAAAGACGCAATAAAATGAAAACTTTTGACCTGTGGTGCTAGTCCAAATTTTTTTGGACCAAAGTGGCAATTTTGAGCAAACCACAAGGACCATTTGGAGAAAGTGGCAGTTTTGTCTTATCTTTATCCCTAAAATCGCAAATCGAATGTAAAAAGAAGATTACCATAACAAACTTTTGGAGAAAATGCACGTGAATCAAACTGAAAATTGAGTGATTGATTCATAAGATGATGATAAAACAAAATACTAGTCAAAGTAACCATGAGAGAGCGAGAGAGTAAAAATAATTTGTAAATTACAAAAATAACAGAAAAATCCAAGTCGATGGCATGTCCGGTGGTATACATAGGAGTTCCGTGTGTGCCATGTAAGCATCACATGGATCATTTCAATGGACTAAACTGTAAAGTGGGCATCATCCACTACTAGAAACATGGGTTTTAGAGATGGAAGAATCCGTCGCTATTCCGTCGCTAAATGTTGTTTGCAATGGATCAGAGACGGATTCATTCCATAGGTAATTTAAACGTGGCTAATTACTCAGCAAGGGTTTTAGCGACGGAGTGGTTTTTCCTTGCGACAAATGTAGCGACAGAATATATGTCGCAAAATGTCACTCAATACATTTACTCAGGGCATTAGCGACAAAATTTGTTAAAGTCATTCCGTCGTTCTGTCGCAAATTTCCGTAATCAGTTTTTTTATCCGTAGCTAATCCCTTGCAAAATTCATATGCTAATTTTTTTTCCCTCGCTAATCCCTTTCAAATTTGAGATGTGATTTTTTTTTCTTTCCATAGTTAACCCCTCGCAAATATATAATATCAGATTTTTTTTTTTTTTTTTTTTTGTGAATGTAAAACAAAATTTCCAAAAAACATCAAATACTTATACAATACCAAACCAAACATTAGCATTTAAATACCAAACATATCAAATAATTATACAAACCAAACACTAACATTAAAAACTAAAAACATCCATCAAAGTTTAACATTGATTAATATTTGTTTTCAAAGTATAATCTACCATAATTCTCAATTTAATCTCATATTTTTTGCATTTCCGCATAGATCTTTTCCATTGCTTGATATCTTCCATCCGAAAGAAGGATCAGAATGGAACTGGATTTTGATTCCCGTTTAGTCCCATGGAATTAGACGGACCAAATGCCACTTACTTTTTCTTTTAATGGAAGGAGACTTGCTAGTGTTAGGGTCTTTGTTGGAAGCAAAACTTTTATGCTGAAACCAAATGCATTACTAGAATGGAATTGAAATCCGATTCCGACCAACAAGTAAACGTGTTTGCAGATTCAATATATGCAACCATACCTGCAAACACAAACCTCCCAACTCCCCATTTCAATACAGACATCTTACTACTTTCCACTTCTTTTGGTGGGTCCCCCTTAAACCTGTCCCCCCCCCCCCCCCCCAATTGATTTTAGCCGTTAGATCACCCGCCTACTCTCTCAGCCACCCGATTGCAAAATTCACAAACAGATGCTCACACAAAGTCAAAATCGTTGGCCCGATTCTCCATTCCTACAAAAAAAATCAGATGACATATGTAATGAGGGCATTTATGTCTTTTCCATGGGGAAGAGGCCTGTCCCACCCTTTTAGAGTGTAGACTTACGTTTTGTCCACGAAGGTGATGTAAGGGATGTGAGAAAGAAGAGTCTCCTTTCAACAATGCCATACTGATGAGGAAGCCCTTCACGTGATCCATAATTTCATCTATCTAACACTGTTTGGTGGTAGATTCCTTAGAACAGCCTACAAAATACAAAACAACATTTTTAATTGGAATTAAATTAACATCACATATGATATGATATATATGATGATATAAAATTACTGATACCTGCTCATCAATGACTCTGACTCTGAGATATTCGTGCTTATACAATGTATCCAACATAGCTTGCAAATATCCTTCGATATATAATTATCAAATTCCAAGCATATTATATTCAGAATTCAGATAAAACATAGATTTAAATAATTAAATAAATCAGGTACCTCATCAATACCAGGATTACAATCAAGCTTAATTTTTCTATCTGGGCCACCTTCTGTAAAAGCACTCCCCAATATGGAAGGCTCCATTGCCTGTTTCAATACTCCTTGTTGAAACCCACCAAACTACATACATCAACATAACATAAAATATGGTCAACCTTTTACCTTAGTTTCAACTTTCAAGATAAAAAGACTAAATTTTACAAATTTAAACCCTTTGTCTTTGTCCTGTATATGGTCCAAATACAAACTTTATCCACATGTTTTTTTCGTTTTCGATTTGGTCCCTACCCCTCATGCAATCTAGACCCATGTAAAATAACTATTTTGCCCCTCTTTTAATAGTTTTTTATCATTTACTCCTCCAAAAAAGGAAACAAAATCACAAGAACATCTACAACATACAAAAACAGTTGCCTTCATATGAAGAGCAAAATGGTCATTTTACAAAAACATTGATTTTGGGCGGCATGATGGGGGTAGGGACCAAATCCAAAACAAAACAAAATCACGGATCAAAAAACAAGACATTAAATACCCCTGTAAAGTAGGGTGATTATATAATAATGATGTTATATGACCATAAACATTATACTGCCCTTCTGAAGACAGAAGTCCCATCTGCAAGAATAAAAAAATTGACATTTTAAAGTGCTTAAAGAAATTACAATTAAAATAAAAAGTAAACTTTATACTTACTATGATCTTGAAGAACCAACAAACATAAGAATCTAGAAAATAATCTCTGGGGTTCTTTGCATCACATTAACAGATGCTAAAGCAGGATGGCTACCCCTTTAGAACGTAAAAAAATAATAATAATAATAAAAACACACCTTTAACATGGAAGGGTAATATTGGAAAATGAACATGATTTACCAACCTTATGATTATCTTCTTGATATCTTCCTTGTTTAAATGGCCTGAACTCTGAAGCAATAAACATACTTTTAAGCATGTAATTTAGATTAATGTTTACATTGTGACAACCAAATATTGTCCCATATGATGGTTCGTATATGTCAGTTCTAGGATCCATGATTAGGCTAAAGAGAGGATGTAATCGATTAATTACAATTATGATTCGGAGAAACTAAATTTACTTTCATTAAGAGAAAGATATGTGTACCTTGATGTGGGAATCATAGTTTGAAGTGTCATAAAGCGTGGAAATAAAGACCTGAATTAGGCATAATGATGCAGTTTGTAAGAAGTAACAAACCAAAGACACAACATCTTTTAGAAAACTAGTTTGGGTAAGACTAAGACGAAATCCATAAGAAATTACCAAACATGCATAAACTATGAATCTTTGGAATATCAATATATAGCTTAATCTAACAAAGTTGCTTAAAATACATAACCAATTTGATACTTGTCCTTGAATGCATTTCCTCCGACCCATTGTCCACCGCATGAGTTCTTGACTCCACAATTATACTTATAATTGGATCCTGAACCAAGGAACAAGATTTCTACTGGTCACATTATTCAAATATTGAGATACTTAAATGATAACTGCTCTCTATGGACGATCAGATGTTAACTCTTTAAATATCACACAACATGAACAAAGCTTTAACTCAATAGCTATATCCTGGACCTAAAAGTCAAACATGAATCCTACAAAGAAGATAGGAATAAAGAATACAAGAGTATTAAAAAAAATACCGATAATCGATCCAAATATTCTGGAAATCGTGATTGATGTCGTTTTGAAATTGAGCCCTTTGTCAAAGGCATACACCCTGTACCAAATTTGTATCAGTTTAAATCTAGGAAAGAACTCATACGCTAATTTATGTAATCCATAAGATTACGATCATCAGGAAGTATAATTAATATATGAAATATCTCATTGACCAAAGGTAAAACATCATAAAAAAACATCTAGATACCAAGGGTTTAAACTGTAATGACAAAAACCAAATGTATATAAACAACCAGAAAACCCTAGGAAACCAAAATTAAGAACTTAAGGAAGGTAGAGCTTAGAAAAAGAGTTATGATTTGAGCTAAAAATGTAATATAAGTAAGAGAGTTACATGGATATGGAACTTACATGCTACTAGAAAACATAATTGGAAGTCGATGAAGACTAATTTAGATTTGCTCTATAAGAGAGGATGAACTGACGGATCAAATGGCGTTGCAAGGAAACGGAGAGTCAAAAAGCTAGACCGGCGGACCGAGATGAATGCCAACGAGGATGTGATTTATGAGGTTTTCCAATACTCTTCAATCATACTTCATGGATGGGCGATGCAGGTGGCGGTGGCCGAAGTGATTTTCAGGCGGAGGAGGGATTTGAATCGACAGAGGTTCGATTAGGGTTTTGGGAGGAAATGGTTTATAGCATTGGGAAGAAATTAGAGAATGAAAATAAAATGGGGCATCAAAAAAAGGGGAATGAAAATAAAATGAGGGAGCGGAAAAAGAAGGAAAGGCGGGGAATAAAAAAAAAAAAAGAGACGTCAATTTTTTTGCAAGCGATTGGCGGGGCCAAGGGGAAAAAGACATGTGATTTTAGTAATCAGTCGCAGTTAAATCGCTAAAGGGTTTTGATTTGCGACAGATTAGCGAGGGAATATTTTTTTGTCGATAAATTCTTACCAATCCCTCGTTGATACAAATATTTGTGCTTTCTGTTACTAGTCCCTCACTAAACTGTCACTAATTAGCTATGAATAGAATCCGTCGCTGATTTCGTAGTTGAAGGTCAGATTTCTAGTAGTGATCTCACCTAGAGAACCGGATGACCTTTAATTTTCGAGGATATTCCTTAATATAAATCACAATTTGAAAGTTTAAGGGGAGACACACACACACAAAAAAAAAAAAAAAAAAAAAAAAAAAAAAAAAAAGACTTAGTGACCATTTAAAATCAAAAACAAAAGTTAGTTAAGAGTAATATGACATTAACTCTAGTGTTTTATTCTAAAAATAAAGTAAAATTGGAGATGATGTAAGCCAAAAATTAAGTCATATCATCTGCAAATCTGAATTACTTGGAATTTTTATTGATGGATTTTGATGGTGGCCTGAATTCTTTGGTAAAACCTATTCAAGCCTTTCGTGTGTGCTTGCGCGCATGAAAGACTACAAACACTTATTTGAGCACGTAACATCATTTGATTAAAGCACATGCGTAACATCATTTATTATTATTATTATAGAAGGGCGTTAGCATCATTTGATGCCTCATTGGTGACGTATTTAATTTTATATTAAATAATTACAATTGTAAAATGAAAGTGGACTAAAATTATGTATTAAGAATACATCACAAGGATAAGGGATAAAGGTTGTCATCTTAGTCTAAAAATAAAGATCGTGATTTGTTTGAAGTTTTGAAATGTCAAAAACGACAGTTTACTCGCCATTTTCCCAACACCCAAAATTACAATAATAACCCTTCCGCCCTTTGAAAAAATTGGTTGAATACCATTACCTCTTCCACGATCTACCTTACCCACCCCAGTTACTCCATATTATCCTAAAAACGAACACGAGTTGATATCTTGTTTTGTCCAAAAACAACATCCTACCCACAAAGTCAACATACGACAAAGTGTAACAAACCTATGTGCCACCCTCTCCATATATATACCATCATCATAAGTTCCTAAATCATAACCCTCCAAAAACATTCATCAAATTTACATCCACAAATATCAACAAAAACAATGGAAGGATTGATACCACTTCTGATGCATGCCGTGAAGAAGCACAGTCTTCACAACAGCTATCGAGTCCTCTCCCTCTCCACTGGTTCCACTGGTTCATCCCACCGCATGACAAGGTTGGAGTTTCAGCCACCCACGGCGGAGTACATGACTCATAGATCAGGGTTTGGTGCTGGTTCCCAATCAATGAGCTTCAATAAAGGTTCCACCAGTTCAATCCCAAATACATATCATGCTTCAAAGCTCAAGAGTAACTAAAGCAGAAGCAAGCATTTTGAATGAACATTATTCCAAGAAAAAAAAAAACTATTTTGTTAATTTTTTTATATATACAGTATGCTTGTTGTCTGACCCTACATGAGGTTCAAAAGAGGTGGATCATAAACAAATTGGTTATTGTAAATTGTAATTAGCGTATGTGTTTAATCGAACCGAACTACTCATAATCAATAGACTCTCGTTTAAATTCTCAACTCAAGATTGTATTAATAAATGAGTCTGAGCCTAGCTCCGGCTTATTAGTTATCGGATGTCAAGCCCAAGCTTCAATCATTGAGCTAATTAGTTTTTATTTTACATACTAAAATAATTATAAAAAGATATTAATCATATTATAAAATATTATATTTCCAACTAAATAGATCTTAGTTTTTGCTTCTGTACGTTTCACATTTGTTACCCACTTTCTATCTATCTATGTACGTAACACACATAAACGCATACACTTAGAGCTCTAGTTGACGTTTTTCCGGTGAACTATATGTAATCATCATCCACTACTAGAAAACAAACAAATTAATTACAACTAGCTACTACAAAATGGGCAAATTTCGACGGCCAGTCTGTCCGAAATTGCCTTTTTCCAGATGAATTTGTAGGTTGTGTTCGTTGACAAAAGTATTTTTTCGTCACTAATAATTTTTGTGATTTTTGTGGTGGATTTCCAATGGATCAGTTTTGTGATAAATATTGCGACAACTTACCAATAGATTTATTTGGTGAAAAATTACTTACAAGCTGTTTTATACCAGAAAGACTGCTGTTTAAGTTACAGGTTTATGACATTTCATTGCTAATCTATAGCGGTAAAATGACAGTTAAAAAATCATTAAAATCCAGATTTTTTCTATATAAACACTACAAGAAATATACCCTTTACCGGCGACACTATTACCAGCGACAAGGGGTTTTAGCGGCGACTCTAGATATTGTCACCGCTAAATCCCTTTGTCGCCGGTAAAAATGTGCCGGTAAAGGGTTGGCACCCGGATCCGCACTTTCCCCCTCTGTTACATATGAGTCGTTCGATGAGATATCTAATCCAACGGGTGGGGTGTCTTATTGTATCTAACCTAATACCGGCGACATATTTGTCGCCGCTAAAGAGTTAAAATAGTCGCCGCTAATAGTTGACGAAAAAACACGCGGTACTCTTCCCTCCAGTTTGTCGCCGCTATTGCTAAAAGTCGCCGGTAAATGTCTACCTGTCGCCGCTAAAGGTGTCGCGGCTATTGCCTCTCGCAGGAAAAAAAAAAAAAAAAAAAAAAAACGCACGACGAACCCTCATTTCTCCATTTCCTTTCTGTTTGTTGCGCTTCTTTCCTTCCCCAATTCCAGCTTCATCCGATTTTCAGCCTCTATTTGCTTATTCCAAGCAAATTTCTTCCCACATTGTGTCCTATTAAGAAGTTTTGGGACCAATTTCTAACTCCATTTCTTCAACAAAGGTAAGTTGATTTTGTAATTTCCTTTTCAATTTGTATGTTAATTTCGAGTTTTAGCTTCATCTAGTGATTGAATGGTAATAAATTGTCCATATATTTGTTTTTGGTGGTGTTGTTTTGGATTAGGTGTGGTTAAAACTTTTGGGACAAATTTCTAACTCCAATTCTTCAACAAAGGTAAGTTCATCTGCTAATTTCACTTTTAATTTGAATATATGTGAATTTGTTGCCAATGTATGTGTATTTGATGTATATGTGGTAAATGAGTATTTGGTAAAAATCATATGTATTTGTTATAAGTAGGATGTTATTATATGTATATGAATGTATGTATGTTTGTTGTAAATGTGGTATATGATTGTGAAACTTTTGTATTTGGTATAAATAGGATATTATTATCTATATGTGAAATTATGTGTATTTGGTTTAAGTAGGATGTTATTTTGTGTGTATATGTATGTATTTGTATTTCGTGTATATGTGGTATATGTATGTAAAAGTATGTGAATTTCATCCTCTTATGTATTATGTAAAAGTATGTGGTTTTGGTATAAGTAGGATGCTATAATTGAAATATATATATATATATATATATATATATATATATATATATATATATTGTTATAATTTGAAAAAAAAAACAAAAAAAAATATATAATTGTTTAAAAACTTATATACAAAAACTAGAAAGTTTCTAGTTTTTACCCAAGCTAACTCCAAATTAATTAACCAATAAGTTATATAGTTAACTTATAATCTTCAAATTAATTTATAAGGTTATATTTCTATAACCAATAATAATCGGTTACCATAAAAATAGGTTAAAGGATGCTATAATTGAAAGAAAAAAAATGATGTTATAATTGGAAAAAAACACAAAAAAAAAATTATAAAATTGTTTAAAAACTTATATATATTTTAATCTCGACGGTAAAAAAGAACAACACAACAACATAATATGTATGTAAAAGTATGTGAATTTCATGTTCTTATATATTATGTAAAATTATGTGGTTTTCTTATAAGTAGGATGCTATAATTGAAAAGAAAATAAAAATTAATTATTGTTATAATTGGAAAAAAACAAATATATATATATATATATATATATATATATATATATATATATATATATATATATATATATAATTGTTTAAAAACTTATATACAAAAACTAGCAAAGTAATTTAATTAAAATTATAAAATTATTTAAAAACTTATATATATTTTAATCTCGACGATAAAAAAGAACAACACAACAACATAATGTCTATTATAAAACTGTTTAAAAACTTACAAGTAATTTTAATTAAAATTAATTAAAAAATGCATAAATAAAAAATTTTAATTTATTTTTTTTATTTTTTTATTATTTAATTTTTGTATTATTTTAGATGTAAAAAAAATGTGGATTGGAAAAAAAAAAAAACAATGTTAATTCTGTATACTAAATTTTAAACCCAAAATTATGTTTCAGCAACATCATGTCTATTGATAAAAGCTGGATTACTAATCAATATCGAAACCATCCCGAGTTCCAAGCAGGACTCAAAGCTTTTATCAAGAAGTCCAAATCGCACCTTGATAGTAATGGTAAAATCAGATATGCGTGTGAAAAATGTGATAACCGTTACTTCAAGTACCCAACTGCATTTGAACGTCATATATTTATAAATGGTTTCCGTAAGGCGTAAAAAAATTGGATCTATCATGGTGAATCTTTTATTCCTCCAGTTGTCTTGCCAAGTAACGAAATGGCCGATTTAATCGACGATGTGATGTGGGAGTCGAGAGAAAATGATACCAACCTTGATGAAGGAACCTCGAATACAAGGGGTAGCGGTGTGGATGATGATTTTGCACAGTTGTTGGAAGAAAGGGAAACTCAATTATATACCGGTTGCATCTTTTCTTCCCTTGAGTTTCTTGCAAAGTTAATGCATATCAAGGTGAACAACAAATGGACTGATAGTTCGTTTGATCAACTCCTTGAGCTCTTGCAATTAGCATTTCCCAAAGGCAACAAGGTTCCCCTTTCACATTATCTAGCCAAAAAGAAACTAAAGTCTATTAGCCTGGGGTATGACTCGATACATGTGTGCAAAAACGATTGTTGTCTCTTTTGGAAAGAACATGATTCATTGCAAGTTTGTCCCATTTGTAAAGAGAGTCGATGGATTGATAAAAACACCAAGGGTAAGAAAGTACCTCATAATTTGTTACGGTACTTTCCTGTGACCCCTAGACTACGACGTTTATATTGTTTGAGTCACACTGCCAAAAATATGATTTGGCATAGTACCAGACGTTCAGAATATGGTGTGATGATTCATCCTGTTGATGGGGAACATTGGCAAGATTTTGATAAAAAAAAAATACCCCGACTTCTCGAGTGAACCTCGTAACGTACGCCTAGGTCTTTCAGTTGATGGTTTCAATCCATTTGGAAACATGTGTAATCCACATAGCACATGGCCGGACATACTCACCACATACAATCTTCCACCTTGGATTTGTATGAAAGAGTCATCATTTATGTTGACTTTGTTGATTCCAGGCCCGAAAACTCCATGTAAGGATATGGATGTTTTCCTTAGACCGTTGGTGGAAGAGCTTAAACATTTGTGGAACTCAGGCGTACGTATTAAAGATGCAACGACAAACACATTCTTCACGATGAGAGCTAGGTTGTTGTGGATAATAAACGATTGGTCAACTCATAGTAGTCTATCAGGTTGGAGTGGGCAAGGGTATAGAGCATGTGCTACTTGAAATGAAGACACTCCTTCGTACCGTGCAACAAACAAAGTCGTATATATCGGTCATCATCGTTTCCTAGATGCTAATGATCCGTTAAGAAAGAGGTTGGACTTTAACAGGATGGAAGAGACAGGACCCGCTCCGAGACACTTTAGTAATGATGACATACAAGAGCAACTAGGTCGTCTACTAACTCGTAAACCGGGTAAACATCCTAAGCATGGAGGCGGGGAGCCAAAGCGGCAAAATTACGAGTTGAACTAGTCGAAACGAAGCATTTTCTTCGAACTCGAGTATTGGTCTTCTCTACAGTTGAAACACAACATAGATGTCATGCATGTCCAGAAAAATGTGCATGAGAGTTTGTTAGGTACTCTCCTAATGAACGATAAAAGAAAAGACACATCAAATGCACAAGAGGACTTGAGAATTCTAAACATTCGGAGAAATGAATGGTTGCAAAAAAAATGGTGACAAGTTTCATAGACCCCACGCAAGATACTCTTTCACGAAATCTAGTCGACAACTCTTTTGTCAATTTATAAAAGAGGTTAAACTACCGGATGGGTTTGGTTCTAACATCAGTAAGAAAGTGAACGATACTAATACTAACATTATTGGGTTGAAATCGCATGACCACCACATTCTTTTGCAACGTTTGATACCGATTTGTAACGACGAAAATTTTAAACCAATTTTTTTTTTCATTTTTACAAACATCAAAACATCGAGTAATAATTTAAGTTCCAATGTAAACAATATTGTCATGACCGATTACATAACAAAGATCACAAAATAGTTTTCCCCGAGTGTGTGTACGATCACGCCGGCGCCTTCCCACGGTCCTCGCTAGTACCTGAAACACATAACACAACAACTGTAAGCATAAATGCTTAGTGAGTTCCCCAAAATACAACCTACGCACATACGCCCTTCCAGGCCTTGACCTTCTGGTCCATGTGTCTCAGGGGACTTCCGTCCCGTCTGGGCAAACCTTCCGGTCCTACCCACGACAACCTTACGGTCCATTTTACAACGCCTTTCTACATAATGCCTTCCGGCCCATATCAAGCATATCATACATGGCACATATAACGATTAACTTATCACACAGAATGCATATATCTCGTATCATATTCGACCTTCCGGTCACACAGTTAAACCCTTCCGGGTACAGTATAGTGAGAAGACTCACCTCGTATATCTCGATAACTCGTGAACCCTGGAAATCACTCGTGCTCGAACCCCCGAGCTATAATCCTCCTATAACATCATATATCTATAATTAATACTTGTACCACTAAGGTTGACCATCCCTATCAAGTCAACACTGGTCAACTTTGGTCAACAGTCATTGGTCAATTTGACCGGACTCGGCAAGTGCACTAGAGCGACTCGGCGACTCTACGCGTTTTCACCAACTCGCAAGGATTTTCCCTTTGACACGTCAAGTAATCCCCTGACTCGACAAGTTCCACCTGGTCATGAATCACGGGGCCACCGCGACTCAACTCGCCGAGTCGCAAGGACAACTCGGCGAGTCCCAACTCGACTCGGTCCACCTGTCAATACCTCTCTAACTCTCTGTGACTCACTTAGTCACCCACAACTCGGTAGGACTACTCACTGGGTGGTTTTAAGGACAATCTTCAAGCTACTCGTCGAGTCTGTTCTTCAGACTCGGCGAGTCCATGCCATGCATCAACTAAAACTTGCTTCTGCGGTAAGATCCGTTCCATAAACACATAGATCTGGCCTTCCCAAGCTCATTTATCACGTAAAGTCTCAGTCTTGGCCGCCATGCAACACTTACAAGGCTCTTTTTGGGGAAATAACCTCTAATATGGCAACCCTATTCTCCAACTCAAAAGAATGGACATAAAGCATATCATTTGGGGCCTTATGGACCTGCTAAGGTCCAGATCTAGGTTCCATATCTCCATGGGACCTTTCATACTTCAAATACAAGTCAAATAAGGCAAGAAGAAACCCTAGATTTGACATATCAACCAAAACACGAAGATTAGCTCTGAAAGTTACCTCAAGAAGCTTCCCTTAATGAAATAGAAGCAGATCCAAGCTCCCCAACTCTTCTAGCTTGATCTTCTCCTTCCTTTCTTGCAATAACACACAAATTGGTGAACAAATAGCCTCTTATCTCACTCACAAGAACTCTCAGCTGCTTTGGTGCACCCAAGGCTCAAGGTGGCCGCAATGAAGGGCCATAAGGTCCTTTAAATAGGGCTTAGGACCGGAAAATTAGGGTTTCATTAAACAGCACGGACTCGCCGAGTCCATCCCTTGGACTCGCCGAGTCCAGACGCGAACCTTCATCCAAAACCGCGACCCGACTCGGCGAGTTCGACCTCCAACTCGCCGAGTCCCCTCACAAAATACCAAAAATATGAAATTAAAGATACCTGGAGATCTGGGCAGTTACACGATTGGAGTAAGAGGGTTGTTAGACAAAGATACTTATACACCTATTGTATACCTTTGTACGTTTTTCAAGCAACTTTGTTCGAGAACATTGAAGGTGGAGGATATGAGAAAAGCAAAAGTAGACATTATTGCAATCTTGTGCAAGTTAGAATTGATTTATCCTCCAACATTTTTTGACATTATGGTTCATTTACTTTTGCATTTAACTGATGAAGCAATTGTTGGAGGCCCGGTTTGTATGAGATGGATGTTTCCCTTCGAGAGGTATATGAAAAAAACTAAAAAACTATGTAAGAAACAAGGCGAGGCTAGAAGGTTCTATAGCTGAGGGTTATGTTGTTGAAGAAGCTTTATCATTTTGTTCGATGTACCTTCGAGATGTAAAGAATCGTCCGGAAAGAAATGTAGATGTTGTCATTGAAAAAACAAAGTTTTGGATGTTTGAGTCTAAATGTCGACCGACCAGCACAACTCAAATCAAAACTCTTAATTTAATGGAAATGCATAACATGGAATGGTTTGTATTGAATAGCAGTATATCAAGTAATTAATCTTATCTCTAACTTTCATTCTTAATTTTTTATTTTATCTTTTTAAATCTATATCTTTTGATCATCAACATAGGAAATTCAAATCTGAGCATCCCCAAAGTTATGAAAAGAGAGAATTTCGTAATTGGTTTCGTGAAAAGGTAATATAAATTAATAAACAAATTTGTTTTATTGATCTAACGAATACATAATACATATTAATTTATAATTGTTAGGTTCATCAAATGAAAATAGAAAAATCTCCAGAATTCCACAAAGAGTTGTCGGTTCTTGCAATGGGCCCGCAAATGAATGCCTATTCTTACACCGCATGCATAGTCAATGGTGTTAGGTTTATGGTACTTAGTCGTGACACACAACGTACAACACAAAACTCTGGGGTTTTAGCGGTGGGTGAGAAAGGCGAGAAATATTATGGCCAGTTAGAAGAGATTATAGAGTTAAGGTATACACATGATTATTCAACTGTAATATTTTGTTGCTATTGGTTTGATACTCGAACAGGAGTTATTTCTAGTGATAGTTTCACCAGTATCGACACACGACGCGAAGCATACAAAGATGATCAACTCATATATGCGTCACAAGCCAAACAAGTGTTCTACATCAGAGAGCCAAACAATAACCATCGGTGTGTTTTCGAGCATGTTAATCATCTAATTATTTGGGATCTACCATCGAATGATGACCTTCTTCAAAATGTTGACAATGTCTCACACGAAAATGTAGACGATGTCGATGTACTTCAAAATATCTCTTCATCCGATGCTCCACTTTTTATCGATTTCAGCATGTACTTTCAAAACATTCCTAGAGTCATTGTTGATGTAGATAGTGCATCTGAAGTTCCTCCGCCAATTGGTAGATTCAATAATGTTTCTGATTGTGAGACTGATTATGAAAACACGGATTCTGATTATGATACCGAAGAAGACACTAAAGGATATGAGGAAGATTCTGATTAGAATATCTCTTATGTAATGTGTATTTGTAATATGTGTTTGTAATATGAACTTTATTTGGATTTCTAGTTTAAATAGAAATGTTTATTCCTATCTAAATGTTTATTTTTATGTAATGTGTATCGATAATAAAAATTGTATTTGTATATCTTATAATTTTTCAGGAAATGATGAGAGTGTGGCTTTTGTTTATGTTTACCATGGCTGCTGTCATGGGTCGTGGACATGGGTGAGACGAAGCTGAGGACCCACCTTTCCCAAGTGGTAGAGGTCCTGGCCAGCACGAGCAGGATGGTAAGTCTTATCATGAGTTTTTATTTACTATTTTCGTTCAATTATCATAAATTAAATATCGTTTCTAATAATTTTTAATTACATTTGGAGTTGAGGAACGTGCCCAAAGGAAAGTTCAAGGAAAAGCAAAAAATATAAAGCTTGAAAAAGCAATCTTACAGAACCAGGGGAAACCAATTGGCATGCAATATGATAGGGATATCACATTTAATCCCGTAGGAGAGGCGGGAGACATGTTTTCTCGAGAAGTTGGAAAAACAATGTGGCAGATGGTCCCTTTTGACAAATGGAGTTGGAAAAGAGTTTCCCTTGATATAAAGGACACTGTATTACAACATTTAGCGGTGATTATTTATTTAAATATATTTTATAGGTTTAACTATAACTGTTTTTTACTTGGTTAACTTTTTTTTTTAAGACAAAGTTTGATCTCAATCAAATGTACCAGGATGCATAAGTTAATCTATTGACAAAGAGTTTTCAAGCAGCCTTGTTAAAAGGTTATCGAGAGCGTAAAGTCGACGCAAAAGAATATTTCAAGATGGTCGGAGGGTATGAAGATATCCCGACAGCATTGGCCAATCCTCCGGATGGTATGCTTGTTGATAACTGGGGGAAGACAGTTGAGTATTTTCAAACTAACGAACACATAATTTCTTCAGAAAGGAACAAAAAATCCGTGAAAAGCAAACAAATGTGAATCGTGGGGGTTCGAGCTCGTATAGCAATACTTGTTATAAGAAGGTACCGTACGATACATGTAATTATTTATTTAAAATATAATCTAATTTTTAAAGTTAAACAGAACCTTAAGAGAGTATAAACATTTCGCAAAGCTCATATCGATAAGAATGGTGTATTTGTTACTGCTGAATCGGAACAACAATATGTAAGTATTTAATTATAATTTTATCATATATTTAAATGTTTATTTATACTTAATTGTTACTCACTTTTTGGAGTTACATAATCAGTTAGTTAAAGAGCTGTTAGAACAAACTTAAGGTGAAAGTGAGTTAATGCCCGCTCAAGGAAGAGCTACGTTCGAGAAGGTGTTAGGAGAGCGACATGGCTACATTAGAGGCATTGGCCGCAAACCTTCTGGTCTCCCGACGATTCCACAGCCTTCGAAACATCACAACCATCACAGGCAAAATAGCAATCTACTTTAGCATCGTAAAATGCATGTTGATTTGGTAGTTTTGGTTTTGTGGTGATTATTTGCTAAAAAGTTTGGTAATTTGGTTTTTGTCCCAAGTGCAAAATATAGCAATGTACTTTGGTTTTCTATCTTAGTTTAAAAATAGCAATCTACTTTAGCATCGTAAAATGCATGTTGATTTGGTAGTTTTGGTTTTGTGGTGGTTATTTGCTAAAAAGTTTGGTAATATGGTTTTTGTCCCAAGTGCAAAATATAGCAATGTACTTTGGTTTTCTATCTTTGATTAAAAATAGCAATCGACTTTAGCATCGTAAAATGCATGTTGATTTGGTAGTTTTGGTTTTGTGGTGATTATTTGCTAAAAAGTTTGGTAATGTGGTTTTTGTCCAAAGTGCAAAATATAGCAATGTACTTTGGTTTTCTATCTTTGTTTAAAAATAGCAATCTACTTTAGCATCGTAAAATGCATGTTGATTTGGTAGTTTTGGTTTTGTGGTGATTATTTGCTAAAAAGTTTGGTAATTTGGTTTTTGTCCCAAGTGCAAGAAATAGCAATGTACTTTGGTTTTCTATCTTCATTTAAAAATAACAATGTATTTTGATATTTTTTGTTTACGTTTGACGATCTAACTTATAAGTTTATATAGATTGTTATTAATTATGTAATTGGAAAGTCTTCGTACAATGCTCGCCAACCCAGCATGTAAGGATGAGCTTTATTCGTTTTTTCAATCCCAAAATAATCAAGGAAACGATGGGAACGACGATGATGGTATGTAAGGATGGGTTTTATTTGCATATGTTGTCACGTTTTGCTACTTTGTAGATTGTAAAAATTTTGCTTTTTGCTACTAGGATATTATGACTTTTGATATTTAATTGTATTTGGATGTTTGTTTGTAATTTGCATTGACACTATTATGTTTGATATTTAATAGGATGTTTGTTTTGTAATTAGCGTTGACACTATTGGTTTTGATATTTAATCGAATATTGTTATTACCGGCGATACTTTTAACTGCGATATTATCACCGGCAACCAAAATCATTAATTAAAAAAAATACAAAATTGAAAAAAAATTACCGGCGACAGATGTCATTGTCGGCGACTAGCTTATTAGCGGCGACAATACTCATTAGCGGCGACATAGTCAATAGCGGCGACTTTTATCATTAGCGACGACAAACTGATCAATAGCGACGAGACAGTAGCGGCGACTCAGTACCGGCGACGCGTCACCGCTATTAGTATTACCGGCGACTTTTGTAACTTTTACCGACGACTTTTGTCGCCGGTAATGACCTTTTTCCTTGTAGTGGAAATAAAGAAAAATCAAACACAATATTCCATAAACATAGATATTTTCTAATAAAACAAACATAAAACTACAATGACTAGGGTGGATTACTTTTTGAGGAATCGTTTTAAAAGTTCATTCATTTGTTTATGAAGTAGGACTTGCGGTTCTTGCGATTCTTGTGTTGCCTTTCCTTCCCTTTCTATATCGACTTGTATCTCTTCGTATTCCATTTCAATACGGGTAGACCTCACAATGAGGCGTGTTTGGAGCGAATCGACCTTGATCCAAACCCGTTTAACAAATTTCAAAATCCAATCCAAACTTGTTCCGTAACCCGTAGGGTTTTGAATTATCAAACTCATACCCTTATCCCCCGAATCAACAGTTATCCAACCCCACTCGTAACCCGTAGATTTTTTGAATAATCAAGCAAAAATGTTTATTTAGAAAACGTGTTACATACTCGATGACTTTCGATTGGAACTAAATTCACTATTGTAGTAACTTCCGATTGATCTTTGAATGTCAAATGCTGTGATAGAGAAGCAATTGCAAATTTTCTTCCGGTTGATAATTACTTTATTGATTTATAAATGAAATTAGTGATTGCTTGATTAAATATTAATGAAATGATATCATGATTCTTGTTAATAATAGACCATCTAAAAGTTGATTCCTCAAGTCCTATATAAAAAAAGTTCGGTCTTTGGTTTTTTTCTCTTTGGACATTCGATTAAAGTTAAAATTAAACTTTATACATGATAAAATATAAATGTATAATTCTAAAATTTATACGGGGCATATTATGAATTGATCAAATTGGTGATGATACATACCCGACCCTCTTAATAAATGGGTTAACGGGTACGGATCGTTAACATGTAAACGAATTGAAAACTATGCTCCAAACCCATATAATTCTTAAGGGTTTGGACCGGATCAGGATCAAAACTCACTCCATTATCAGGCCTAAATACGGGCTTGCAAATTTTCTCGTTCATTAACCTCCCTTTCCATACAACCTTAAATGTCTCGGACCGGTCCAAGCTAATTCGAGGCCCGGGAAAAATGTAAATAATGAGCCCCTAATTGCATACAATATTACAATGATGTATGTGGAGACTAGTACAAGAGCCTCTATTATTAAAATGAAATTATATATATTACTAAAAATTTTACTATGTTTAAAGGGTGTGAGTTAAATATTAAAACCAATATAATTGCTAAGTTGTGCAAAAAGAAAAACTAATGAAAAACCAAAACCAAAAACCGAACAACCAAACCATTTTTTTTTATTTTGTCTAGAGTGACTGTTGTTTTAGGTTCGTCGTGATCTTTGTTTATATAAAAATCCAAAAATCATAACTGAACCCGAATATCCCAATGACGTTCTTTCATACATAAATGTAATTGATTAAGAATATTATAAATTAAAATAAATGGTATGTCTTATAGTGTTCATTGACAACTACGGTAATAATGATGTGTTTATGTTGTATATTAAACTAATATATCACTTTGATTTAAATTTAAAAAATGTTAAATTGAAACCTATTAGTATTGTATATATTTTATAAATAAGATTTGTTTAAAAAAATAAAAATAAAAATAAAAATAAAAATTAAAACACTTGATATTTTGAAACCAGATAGACAGGTCTATTGTTTGAAAGGAATAGTTGATATAACAAAATATTAAATAGAATAGTAGTAGTATTTGATATATTTTTTTAAATTATATTTGTTTCAAAAAATTGATATCTTGTGACTTAATGGCAGGTTAGTTCACATTGTTTGAATGGAAGAGCCATATATGGGCCACATGGCTCATCTTTAAAAGAAAATCGTTGAAGACTTCGTTAATTTAAAAACGATAAAAATGGGAATCAAATTTACAGAAGAATCAAACGCCTCTTAACCAACTCGTACAAAGACACGTTTAATGATATGTTTATAAAAGTTGTATATAAATACATTAAACATATGTCACAAAAATTATTCTGAGGGTAAATTACATCAATAGTCTCTCGTGCACATGCCAGAAAGCATATCTAATCTCTATTTTCAAAAATTAACTCACACCGTTCATCATTTGTTTAAAACTTGCATACTTCATCTCTATTAACATGAAATGACTATTTTGCCCTTAATAATTTTTTTTTCATTTTCTTTTATTTATTTAACAGATTTATGCATACTTCATCCCTATTGACATGAAATTACTATTTTGCCCTTAATAATTTTTTTTTCATCTTCTTTTATTTATTTAACAAATTTAAATTAAAAACAAATATCCCCAACCCCCCTTCCATTTCCGCATTTCTCCTGTAACAAGATTCTCCACAGATTAGTAGATTACCCCCCACCATCACTCCTTAAACGGCTTCCTACCACCATCGTCCATCAACCACCTCTCGTCACCAACAACCTTTGGTCATCCCTTATATCATTCCATCTCTCTCTCTCTCTCTCTCTCTCTCTCTCTCCCCCACCCCCCACCCCCACAAAAAAAATCTCAAAATCAAAGCACAAATCTAAAACCCGAAACCTTAAAATCAAACCATATCAAATCGAAAAATCTAAACCTCAAATTTGAAAACACACTTGAAAAAATCAAGTGTCAGTGATGCATAAATGGAGCAGATCTATGAGCGAATGTAAGACATAGTGGGCTAGGGAAATCACAAGTCATTGAAGAAGAAGATCAAGAACCCACAATGTCATCATCTCCAATGACTTGAAGCTTGGGGATGTTAAGCATTCAGTGATGGTGGTTGAGCCTAGGTTACTGAGGATGGGGAATCAAATGATTTTGAATCTCAAACATAGTTTGCTCTTGGAATTATCTTCGAAACCATCTGCCAAGAACAAGAAAGAAACTTGCAACAAAAATCAAGAAAAAATCGGAATCCTTTCTTTCATCTTCGGCGACATTTCCAGGCTTAGAAAGAAGAAGGAGATTTGATAATGCGGTGCTCTGGTGAGGTCTCCATCTCAAACGACCAGTGGTCTGGTGATCTATTCGTAGTGATGATGCAGATGCTTACAATTGGTCTAAAAGAAAAATAAGGAGAAGATACAGTTAGTTATATTTTAGGTTGGGTACATGGGAATAGGTGGGGCTCTTATTTTTCTATTTTTTTAATTAATTAATTAATTAATTAATTAATTAATTAATTAATAATAATAATAATAATATATAATAATAATATTAATATTATTATTCTTATTATTATTATTATTATTATTATTATTATTATTATTATTATTATTAACAACAAGATTAATTTAATTGGGAAATAAATACTTAAAGGGCATAACGGTCATTTTAGATTTGGTATGGACTAAAAGCGCAACAAAAATGCATATTAGGGATGGAGCATTTAAATTTAAAACAGAAGAGGGACTGTCAGAGTTAATTTTTGAAAAAAGTGACTAAATATGTTTTCTGGCATGTGTACGATGGACTATTAGTGTAATTTACCCTATTTTGGGGCATCAAAAACCTTGGTAAGGCCCAGGACGGTCGCCCAACTTGCCCACTCTATTGGGCCGTGTATGTACCTTGTACCTCAAACGTTCTAATAGATACCACAAAAATGTTAGATTCTTTAAAACGAGTCATTCACAATTTGATCATCACAAATTCTTTTTGTATGTTTATTTTATGGCACTTGTTTACTATTTAAAAATATATCCAAGGTTAATAAATTTTACTCTCTCTCTCTCTCTCTCTCTCTCTTAGTCTCTGTGTGTGTGTGCGTGTGTATGTGTATATATATATATATATATATATATATATATATATATATATATATATATATATATATATATATATGAATGTTCATTTGAAAATGCAAATAATTTGTGACAACGTGAAAACAAGGAAAACCTTTGAGATTGTGTCACCTTAACTTTATATTTTGGACAAGAATCCATCCAAATTTTGAACTACATGATGATAATCGATGATACGTGAAAAATTATTCATATTAGCAAATGATGTTTTTTGACTTTTTTATTATGAAAACTTGAATTTAAAAGTAGTTAAGGATATGACAAAAAAAAAAGTTGTTAAAACCACTTTTAAATTTATATTACCGTAACACTCTCTCATGTAAACTTATTATCTTTATTTATTGCTAATAAATTTAATTTCTAAAGTACATATGTTTGATTTTTGTAAGATAAAATTTGTTTCGCATTTCGTAAATTATTTATGTTTTCGTATTAACCTACTTGTTTTGTGTGTGTCTATATATATATATATATATATATATATATATATATATATATATATATATATATATATATATATATATATATATAAGGCTGGTCCAATGATTTTAAATGCCCGGAGCGATACTTTAAATTAATGCCCTTTATATAAAAAATGTATATAGAAAAAGTAAAATAAATTTTATAGCCAAATTAACTCAAGTTTTTACAAGCAATAACATACATAGATTCATCTAAAACTATGTATTCATTTATTTTTTTTAAAGCAAAAAACATCTCTTAATTTATGATAACCAATAATATATATAAATTGACTTTTGATACTCAAAATTGTAATTCGTTTAATCTTTCTTGAGTTAGCTATCTGTAACCACAAAATAAACAAAAACAACAATCAGTATAAGAACTAACATTTCATATTTTCATAAACTAAAATAACCAACATTTTATATAGAAAAATCTCATTATTTTGGGAAATTTTTGTTAAAGTCCTAAATGTGGTTTTCTTAACAAAAAAAATCTCATTATTTTGTAAAACTCACATAATCTGTCATTTTCTATTTAATTTTTTTTATAAAGACTTTTACGTTAATTTGAGCAAAATGGTTTATAATCGAGATTTTTCTATTCAAATAAAAGAAATTAGGATTTTTTTTTAAAAAAAATCCAAAATAATGAGATTTTTCTGCATAAATCCCTAAAACATGATTTCTTTTGTGAATCAGGGTCGGCTAATGATGACACTAAAAACAAGACATCTCCTACCTATTGGGACACTACTAAATGATGAAAACAACCAGAAATTATACATAATCGGTATCTATGTTGAACAAATGTCGATATCTTTTTAGGAGTACTACAACATTTGGTTTCATAACTACAACATTGATATATAATTTTTGTATATCTATATTGTGTAATCAAAGCTTTTTTGTGGATATACAAAATCGGCGTTGCGGGGTGATTATTGGTAACTAAAAGGTATCCCCCCACCCCCCACATGTGAACTGTAACTATTTATGTTTGTTTTATAAATATATTGTGTCAAAGTTTAAAACAACTCATGCTTGCCTCGAGTATATAACATTGAGTTTGAATGTTTGAAACCTGACACCTCCACTTCTTTTTATAGTTCTTTTAGCTTGTCATTAAACATGTCTATCTTTGATCTAGATCCAAGGTTCCTCCACCTAACCCTCCTAATCTCTTGACCCGTCTACCTTTGACTCGGATCCAAGGTCACTCCAACCGATAGAAAAGTTGTATGGATGAATTGACAAACAAGCTTTCATGTGGTACAATCAACTCATGTTCGAATCATATCTTTGTATGTTATATAACTTTATCACTCTGTTATATATAATAATTATTTATAGCCATATAAGTAAACCATATTTCATAAAATAGCTATTGAATTGGAAATTTCTTCAAATTGAACTCCAATTATCCACTACAAAATCATTATTTATTATCAAACTAGATATGAGACTCGTATATTATATGGATTGATAAAAAAAAAAAAATTAAATATAAAAGTATAAACATTAATCATTTTAAAATGTAATTTTGAAATAAATGCAACCGAAGAAAAAAAAATTTAATCTATATTAACAAAAATCATTATTTGTTACCAAATGATACATTTTTGTATTTTTAAATCTTTTCAATTTGATATTTTATTTTCATCCCACCTACTCCGGAACTTCTTTATTCGCAGAAAAAAAAATAATAATAAACAAAACAAAAATATTGTTTTTTGAGAAAAACTATGATTTTGTTAATAATATAGTAATTTCGTAGCGTATTAGAACAATTTTGTAATATATAAAAATAAGTTTTTTATTTTCTAGTGGGGCCACACAAAAATATGAGCAAACATTAATTTCATTAAACATTAAAAAATAAAATGAAGTTATCAGTATGCCCACCCACGTCAAAGTGTCGAAACTCAAAACTGTCAAAGGATATCAAAATCTAGGCGCATCTAGCCCACGGGAATTTGTCTGATTATGTTTGACATTTGAATTTTAAAGTGTCAAAAATAAAAGCCACTTGATTTTGGCTTGTTTGTTTAAAACAAATTATAAAAAAATAAAATATGTCTTATCTCCTGATTCTCCCCCAACCTGTGGACCATTACTTAAGAAATTACTAGAAGACCCTTCCACGTATTGATAATTGTGGTTGACACTTGCACACTACCAACCTCTTTTACATTCCACCCTACCCCAATTGTACCATATCAATCTATCATATTAAAAACATGTCTTAAAAATCAAACGGAAATTTTTATGTGAAAAGGGTGTTCAAGAAAATAAAAAGATAAAACTTTATTTCTTTATGTTTTTTTTAATTAACAATGTTATTTAAAAATTTCTTCTTCATAGTGAATTTTTTTTTTGGACAGATGATAAAATATATTTTAAAGTTTGATACAGAACCAGGGCAATGTACATTCAATGCCTCAAACTTACATGGGAGTGTACGTTTTTTTTTGGTAGGAATAACCATATTCCCAAATTTTGAAAACCAACAAATAAATAATTATTGCTTAAACTTTTTTTTTTTTTAATCATCAAAAGAGAGATATATAAATAAGAGGAAAGTAAACCCCACCCAAGAAGCTAATGGGAAACAGAGTACTTATTGCTTAAACTATTATGTAATTAACACAAATCACAAAATGATTTGCTTAATAAACCAAAAATCAAATAAAAACAAAATGTACTTAATTTGAAGCTCTAGTTGAAGGATTTCAAGTTCGAAGGTCAGGACAACCGTTACAGGATATTCATTAAAACATTCGGCCTATCGGTTGGAATTAAGCCACAAAACACTTTCTTCTATTAAAAATTATAAAACTAAAATATTGAATGACAAACTAATTTAGAGCAACAAGAACCCATACAATCCTATTTTGTTTATTAATCAAATAATATATATATATATATATATATATATATATATATATATATATATATATATATATATATATATATATATATATATATATATATATATATATAGAGTCAAGATCAAATAAGTAAGAAATTTTTTGTAGGAAGGTAAGAAGTTTTTTTTCTATATATTTTTTTCGCGAATAAACAAAATGAATCATTAGATGATTCATTTTTAAGATGATTCACGAGAAAAAATTCTCAAAAAAAACATCTCGATGATTCATTTATACAATGATTTTGTTGTTATTCACTAAAATTGTCATAAAAATCAATTTTTTCTTAATTTACTTAAAAATGAATCATAAAGATGTTTTTTTGGGAATTTTTTCTTGTGAATCATCTTACAAATGAATCATCTAGTGATTCATTTATTTTGTTCGTCAAAAAAATATGTAGAAAAAAAACTTCTTACCTTCCTACAAAAAAAAATTTCTTACCGGATATATATATATATATATATATATATATATATATATATATATATATATATATATATATAGAGAGAGAGAGAGAGAGAGAGAAGTAAGTTCACGTGAAAACACAGATTACTTGTGAAAATGAAAACAACCAATCAGAATAAGCCATCTGTAATTATTTACTGATAATAATTTATAAATAAATTATTAATTGTAATTACGCCATCATGTACTTATTGGTAATTTTACATTTTTTCCATTCACACACGATTTCATATTCTCCGCATTCTCTCTCTTTAACCTTTACTCCTATTCCCCCGATCAAACTTCCGATTATCATCATCATCACTGATTCATTACCACCAAACCTAATCACCGCCTCTGCCGCTCCTAACACCAGCAACAAGATCGGTGACTACCACCTGCTGCCACCATCAATACCAAACACCACCGCCATCACAACTCCATAAACGTTGTTGTTTCTCCTTCGGCCTAAAACCATCGATAGTTGAGGTCTGCTCCGTCAATAAAACACCAACATTCGGGGTCTACTCCACCTTTTCTACCTAGTCAAAACTCCATAGACGCATCATTGCATGGTTGGGAATTTTTTTATCTCAACATCTGGTGGAGATGTCAATTTTGATTTTTAGGTTTTGCAATTTCGTGTTTATGTGTGCAATTTGCAAGAATTATGGGATGAAGTTGTGTTTTTCTCGGTTAATGTTTATGTTTATACTACCATTAATACTAGCGTTGATCATTTGCTCAATCCACCACTGTTACCACCACCATCTACTACCACTCACCGCTTCAATTCTTCATCAATCCAACATTTCAACTTCCTATATACACCATCTACAACTACTCATTGCTCCTCCAGCGTCGATGCCATGCGAATATACCTTGGTAAGTTGCAACGATGCCTTTTCTCATATGTTACTTCTTCTTTTTTCTATCTGATTTCATTTTTGTTTACTTCTTTTTCTCTTTGTTTTCATCTTCACATCATCTCCACCAGGTAAATTCATTTTCTTTGAATTCATTCACTATTAATCCATTTTGTTGGTTGTTTGAAACCCTAACTTTGTTGGGTTTGTGTTTTTTACGGTTTAAAATAGAGTCTTTGTTTGGCTAAGTTTCTGGCATCCCAACGATGAGGTTTTATAGCATGTATTGGGATTTTGGCAGGTTGCGTTATCTATTAAAGAAGTAAAAAGCCTAACATCAGAGCTTGCTAATTTGGAGGAAAGAGAAGCTCTTCTCAGAGCCCGGTAAGAGTACCGATACATTCTCTGCGTATTCTCAATATGATGTTTCTATAAATCTTTTGTAATCTTTTCCTCTTAAATGTGTAGGTTTTATAGTAGGGAGTCAAACCCAAACTGAGTTAGTGAGCGGATCCTGATTAATCATGTGGCTTGAATCAGTGTGTAACAACCCGAAATTTGTTCGTCGCCAAAACTCGTTCTACCCGGAAAGTCGCCGTTATCGGATTCGTTCCGTTTTCTCTTTGGAGTTAATCGTATAAACTTATATGTTTATTTTATTCTAATGAGTGTCTAAATCACTCAGGAACTTATGTTATTAGCCCAAAAACATTTATTTCATGAGTTTTTATAATGTTCCCGTCGGGTGACGGAAACTCAATCGGGTGCGACCAAAAGCTGCGTTTAGTGTCGGTATCGGGTAGAATTCCACCGCGTGCAAATTTTAGGAACTATATAAACGTGTTTCAGCCTTCATTTGAAGCTTTTCCTTCTCTCACTACTCTCTCTCTAACCTCTCTCCAAAAATCCAAAGATTAAGGGTCCAAAACTCAATTTTAAGGCTTCAAATCCTTAAGGTACCTTCCTAGCTTCAATCTATAGCATGTTTAGCTTCCAAATTAGACACTTAATCATGAAATGGGACACAATGTATGAGTTTACGGCCCAGGAAGATGCCTAGGCCGTAAACACCAAAAATGATGGGTTTTGAGCCCTCAAACCCCTCCTTGACTAGTTTGGACTTTAGATATGGCTATGGTACTTCAAGATATGGAATCTAAACATGTAAAACTTGAATTTTGTGATGTTTGAAGGACTTTACGGCCAAGGATCATTCTTGGGCCGTAAACTCATATAATTAGGGTTTTCATGCCCTTAAACCCTTCCAAATCACTTCTATGGCCTAGATATGAATTATAGGACCTTGATTCTAGCATTTGGACACTTGAAACATGAATTTTGGGGGATTTAGATGAGTTCACGGCCAAGGAGAGTGCTTGGGCCGTAAACTCCCCAAAACTTGGCATAAATCCAATTCTAAGGTGTTAGAAAGCCATCCAACACCACTAAAAGCCTTGGAATAAATCAAGGGACCAACCAAAAATACTTTAAGGGCCTAAAACACATCATTCATGGGATTTCTAAGGGTTTACGGCCAAGACTTGTTCTTGGGCCGTAAACTCCAAAATTCTTGGTGTTAGAATGCAAACTAAACACCCCTAAGGCCCTTAGATGAATTTTAGAAGTCCTTTCATGCAAGTTTTAGACCTTGAAACTCCTTGAAGCACCCTATAGAAGATTTTACGGCCATGAGGGGGGTCTCATGGGCCGTAAACTCCATAAACACCCCAAAATTCCCTTGCAAACTCATGATAGGCCTTGGATAAATTCTACCAATCATATGTGATTTGTTCTAGCACCATTTAACATCATTTTCTTGGGTAAATAGGGGTTTACGGCCTTGGAGCCATGCTAGGCCGTAAACTCCCATAAAGGGGGTCTATTTGATGTTTTTTAATCATTCCAAGTCCTTAAACCAAGTTTAGAAATTATCCCCTAAGTGTTGGAAGTCCAAATTGCACCATAAACCACCCATCATGAGTTTACGGCCGTAAACTCATGGGGATGGGTGTTTTGTCCATAAACTCCCTAAAGGGGGGGTGTTCCTTTGATGCCCCAACTCATTTCCCAAGTCCCTTGTATCATTCATGTCCCTAAACGCCACCCGGGTCCTTCCAAACACTTGTATCGGAGTGTTATCGCGACTTGAAGCATTTGTCCCTATCCAACAATCAATCTAAGTCCTAATTAGATACAAATGTGTATCTTTACATGATAATTAGGAACCTCGTGTGTTTACAAGTTCCGGATCAACTCTTAGCATCCAAACCGTCTCGTATCTCGTCCGGTGAGTTCATACCCCTACGGCTTTTTCACTGTTTTCAAGGTTTTCAGGGGGGGAATACAAGAAAACTATAATTGTTTTCCAATCACAACATTGATGTGTTTCAAACAATATCTGACAAACCTATAAACTCTTTTACTCCTTATGTATTATGCTGAGCATAAGGAATGACTATTCGATTTCAACTAAATGGATTTTAGTTAAGGAAACAATCAAACTAATCAAATTATTATGGGAATAATTTGGGGGTCTTTACTATTCTTTCTATCGTATACTGATGTCTATATCAAGTTATTAGATAAACTATGTCTGATTCAGTTTATCTCCGTATCATTTTAATGTATTGTCAGATAATTTCATGTATGTATCTATACTTTACTGTACTATGTTTCATAATCTTCTGTATATCGATATCTTACAAGAACCCTGTGAATAGTTTAGTACTAGTTTGTGAGATAGTCACTACCCTTTATGGATGATCAGTAAATCCTCCCCGGAAGTGTAACCAGAGTCTCCTAGAGGGAGAGCGCGGAATTTGTGAATAGATCTATTCGGGACTGACAATCCCACACCTTAACTGCTAGCTACAGTTAGGCGGGCACGCCTAGGGTGACAAATTTCTGGATATCGTTCGACGTCTGACAAACGTCAAGGAGGTCACGTTGTCGTATTAGTATGGTTACCCGACTCACAATATGTATTAATACCAGCTTATTCACAGTTTTGGTTCAGAAACTATATCTCGTTCGGGATAGTGATCCCATGGTTTTGCATTTATATTTTATATCTCTTTCGGGATTGTGATCCCATGGTATTGTTTCTAGATCTCTTTCGGGATAGTAATCCCATGGTATTATCAAACTATTTTATATCTATGTCCTATACGGGAGAGTGATCCCATGGTTTATATCTAAATCTCTTTTGGGATAGTGATCCCATGGTATTAACCAAACTATTTTGTATCTAGTTCGGGATAGTGATCCCATGGTTTTATGCTTATAACTTGTACGGGATGTCTTTCCCCATGGTCTTTAACTATATCTTATACGGGATAGTGATCCCATGGTTTTGTATCTAAAACTTATACGGGATAGTGATCCCATGGTTTTCTAAATCTATATCTTATACGGGATAATGATCCCAAGGTTTTGTATCTATAACTTATACGGGATAGTGATCCCATGGTTTTCTAAATCTATATCTTATACGGGATAATGATCCCAAGGTTTTGTATCTATATCTTATACGGGATAGTGATCCCATGGTTTTCCAAATCTGTATCTTATTCGGGATAGTGATCCTATGGCTTCAATCTATATTTACATATATACATCAACTTATCTCGTGTTTAGTCCGGGATGATAGTCCCATGATCTTAAACCTATGCTTTCAGATGTGTCAAACTATCTTATATGTCTTTCGGGATAGTGATCCCAAGATTTTCATTATATAGTTTTGGGTGTTAAACTATACTTTGTGTTATACAACCGATCTTATAATTAGGAAAATATGGGATTTTCCTGGGGTAAAATACAATACATAACCGAATTGGTAACAAATGATAACTTAACCAATTTCACATAAGAAAATATGGGATTTTCTTGGATAACAACTTTTTCGGAAACTAAAGGAAACCGATACATTTTCATAAACCAAAACCGCTTATGAACTCACCAGCTTTATGCTGATTTTCCAACCGCTTGTATTCTCAGGTCCAAGTTAGACAGGTACCCAGTGATCTCTTTTGATGAAGACGGAGTGCGTGGAAGACTCGTCTCAATTTTTGTTTATATGATGCATATGTATGTAATGTTTGTTTACTGTGATTACTATGTACATTGGATTTGATACACAACTTGGAGTCAACCCCGGAGATGTTTCCGCCTTTGGTTTTCGGGGTGTGACACAGTACATAAAGAGAAGACGAGGGGAAAGAAATTTCAAGATTCTTTTTAGACATTATTCAAGAATCACGCCAATCCTTTATCATGCACCTACATGTTGCCTATAATGATAGTCTAATGGGAGTCTTCTCTTTAGACCTTCTATGATTCGCTTACTATATAATCTTTTGTATTGAATGAAATACTTACTGAGCTTTTGAGGATTGGGGCTGAAAAGTGTGGAATGTGTTTGCCTTTTAACACTTCATCATCTTGCCTTCCCTGTAAATCATTGTTCAAAATTATTTATTTATTTATTTATTTTATAAAATTTGACCTGTTAATGAAGTCATACATACATATTCATGATATCATGTTTTCTAGGTGGACACAAATGTTGGGAGGATAGCAGTGATATCATATTCAACCACTACCAGAGTCCCTATAACTGCATCTAGTTTAGATGTATCCGATGTTGGTTTCCATTCAGAAATATCTTTGCAAGCCAGATCTCAGAGATATTGATATTTATAGTTTAAGGTAAATCTCATTGATATTTGGATTTTAAGGTAATTCTCTTCATTCAGCAATATCCCCAAGTCCCAAACTCACAATAATTTTCTAGTGGGTCATCGTGGTTAGAAGAAGGGGTAAACATTTTTCAAATATGGTTGATCAAATGATTTTAAAAAGGTCATTAGCAGTAAGATGTTTCTTATCAATCAAATTGACCTTTTTACCCTTCTACATCTTGATATGCAACTAGTGCTTGCAGTAATTGTTAGCGGGTGTCCTTAAATTTAAAATTGTTTTTATTATGCACACAAAGGGTATAAAGATTTGTAAGTGTTTTTATTTTACCAAAAAAAGTATTTTTTTTTCCTATTATAATTCTATTTCATGATTCCGTAGTATTTAATTTTTTTTGTGAACAATCTTTTTAAAATGATAAGTTGTTTTTTTACTGTCCGGAATACATATAGTACATATTTTAACAGCATATAACATGTATAATTATTTATAATTTATATGCAGTCTATTTAAAGATATATCTTTATTAAACTAAAACAAACTAAAATAACATTTTTTTCCTTTATCAATTTAATTTTATTCAAATTTCTATTTATACATAGCAATCAACATGTTCGTAGTACTTCATAACTAATAATTCTGGTGATATAATGTTTGACATTCAGACTCAAAGAATGGAATTATTAGCCAAAATTGGATGAATGTCTACTGTTTATCAACATAAAGATTTTTATTTTGGTCTTAGAGGGAAACTGTTGTTAATTAAGTGTTTTTACTATTGGATTTAATGTTTCTTGAAATCCAAAATGTAGTTTTATTTATGACAAATATATGATCCAAAAAAGGATATGAAGTACCGATTCGTATCAAATTCACTTGCTTGATTCTTCTGCATAAAAGCTTCTGGAGATTTTAATTTTCAAGTACAAGTAATTTTTTTATATTCTATTTTGAAACAAAAACATTTTGAAATGAATATTATTATTATTTGTTTATTTGGATTTTAGTGGTTGATATTGATCTCTAATTTTATGATGTTGTAGTGGGATGATTGATCAAGGCAACATGAATTTTGTCAAATTGTAGAGAGAAGTTAGAACTCCATAATTACGACTGAATATATTGAATTCAAGGAAAGAAGAATTAAAGTCCTTGAAATAAACATTAATAGGATAAATGAAAAATGGTAGGTATTCATTTTACTGCCTATTTAATGTATATTTTTATCAGTTTTCTTTGGCTTTATCATCACAACAGTGTCTTTTTTATGGTTGTATCTGCCAATCTTGAACCCAAAAGTTATAATCAAGCTGCACAATTTGAAGAATGGTGAGAAGCTATGAGTTCTAAGTAAAATGACATGGATAAGAATAAGATTTGGTCTATTGTACCTTTACTTTTGGGCAAAAATTTTGCTCACAAAATGTATAGGTATTGAATTTCAATCGTCAAAAGTTGAGATTTTTTTTAGAACGACAGCAAGTTGAGAATTTTAGTTATGGTGTTGTAAACATTTGGATTTTTATATCAACTAGTAATAGTGTGACTGTACATTTTATTTGTTTTTTTTACATAGTGATCAAACATTCAGACAATATGTTCTCATTGCATTCTATTTGTTTACCAAGTTTGTGTCGATATTATTAATATTAAAATTCAAACCACAATTTGATCATTTATAAGACTCTACACACCAATTTCATACTTTCTATCTTAATATTTCTTGTACATCTCCTAATAAATATGAATTAGTTAATGACATGTGATCCTTAATATGGAGATTAATTATGGTTATTACATTGACTGAATATCAATATCTTATAAAAACGAAACCGAGTGATATTATGAAAGCTGAATGATGTTATGAAAGAGGGATGAATGGGGTGATAATATTAAATAATAGTCTAGTTATAACTATTTAATTATTTACTGGCTTTTGGTTCTCCTTTATATCTTCACTAAGCTTTGTCCCGATAATTGTACAATTTAACAAAAAAAAAAAAGATATTGGCGGTTATCTTGTGAGTAGATGGTTTCAAATTAGAACGGTTTGTTTTTAAACAAATCCGTTTATGGAAGTTTAGTTATGTAAATTACTTATATAACCTTTTATCATAATTATAATATTTTATAGTTAAATTATATTAAGAATGATGTGTTAATTTATTATTGGTTCTTTGCATTTTCACAAATTACATGTATTTTTGCATGAGCCTTCCCTATATATATATATATATATATATATATATATATATATATATATATATATATATATATATATATATATATATATATATATATATATATATATATATAAACTACAACTTAAATTTAAAAAAAAAATGTTTTCACAATAAACGAGTTAAACGATATGATTTAGATACGAAAATAGAGCCGTAGCCGCCATTCTTACAGTATTCCAAAGTCAATAACTTGTTCTGTTCAAAAACAAACATCCTATCCTATCCAATATGGCAATATCCACAATATATGCAAAGTCAAACATCTAAATCTAAAAAGTCAAACCTATGTTCCACCCCCTTTCCATATATATATATACCCCTCCGAAAACACTCATCAAATTCACATCCACAAAATATCAAACATTAACTTACCATCGATATACACCATCAAAAATTTAGCAAAAAAAATGGAAGGATTGATACCATTTCTGATGCATGCAGTGAAGAAACACAGCCTTCACAACAGCTACCGCTCCCTCTCCACCGGCTCCACCTGCCGCCGCCACCTCCTGGATGGCGCTGTGGTGGAAGGCTCCTCCCACCGCCGGACTAGGTCAGAGTTTCAGCCACCCACGGCTGAGTACTTGCAGCAGATATCATCAGGTTCTGATTATGTGTCCCGATCAATGAGTTTCAAGAAAGATATTTCCACGTCCTATTCAACTCCAAACACATTTCATGCTTCCAAGGTCAAGAACAATTAAGGAGATCGATGCTACCATTTTGATGAAAATACAATTCCAGGAAAAGGATTCTTTAATTGTTTGTAATCAGTAATTCTGTATAATTAATATGGTTTGATTCTAGTATTAAATACAAAAGATGTACATCGATCATAAAATAAACGGTTTTTGGTCAAGGTGTAATTCGTTTGTTTACTAATATAGAAAGTCAACGACATTAGGTGGTAACTTTTTTACAAACTCACCCCATTTTATTTGTCTCAAAACATTACATTTTATCCAAAACAACAGCATTAGTGACTTCAAATCTTTAATCAAAAACCACTTGAGATATTATTCTTAAATGCATACTCACGTGAAAAACAATAACAAAACAGAGAATGACATCCTAAACCAACCTTGACCCATTCTAGGATCATCACTTGACATTTGAGAAAAACTATAATGTCCCATGAAATCATATGAACAAAAACAAAAGAAACAAAAAAAAAAAAAACATGGCTATGAAGCAAGAAGAGCTTCAACTTTTGCAATCTGATCCTCTTCATTCTTTGAATTCGGACTCTTATTCGCTTCATCATAAAGATCATGCTTCCACTTCTCACCACCACCACCACCACCACCACCCTGCCCTTGCCTTCCACCACCTAACCTATCCCCCCTTCCCCTGTACCCACCACCACCACCGTATCTATCTCTTGATTGAAACTTCATCCTCTGTGGGTCCCTCTCCCCTGACAACCGCCTGTCAGGCCGCTCAACCACCGGCTTTCCTCCATCTTCCTTCCTTTCACTTCCTTCTAATGGCTTTGAAACTTGTGTTGCTGGTTTATCATGAGTTACAGCATCCAGGGGTATTTTTGTCTCACGAAAAGATGGTCTTTTCTTCTTTATATCTGAACCATTGTTTGAGCTTCTGTTACTCTCACGATCCTTTGAATCTTTCCACAACCCACGCTCTAAACACAGAGATTTAGAGAAATATATGTATACATGATTTGGAATTTTGGGTGACTCATGAAATCAAGAAAAGGTAAATAATTACGAAAAAACCAACCTGTTGTATGGGTATCCCTGTGTCTGAAGCTACGACCACGCTCATCATGCTGTTATAAGACACGCCCATTAGTGAAACCTAGTTTTTCACAGGGATAATACAGTAAAAAGACACAACAATGAACAATGTGAGATTGAAGGATTCAAAAACCTGAAAGTGAGATCGGGATCGAGATGGTTCGATATTTTCAGAAGAATTCTTTGTTCCTTCATGGTATCCGTTACTTTTCTTGTCAGATTCTTTGATCAAGGATACGTTTTGTAGCTTTGGATCAGGTACTACAGTGTGTTTTTTATCTCGATTAATATGTTCTGAAGAATCCAGATTATGGTTAATGGCTGGTTTCTCTGTTGCTGTTCTTCCATCCCTCCTAACTCGTTTAGGGCTGCATCAAACAGCAGCAAAATCACCAATTTACAAAAGGAAAACAAGATGGATTGTTGATGTTGACCTCAAGCATTTAACTGTACATGAAGTGATCCAAGAAAAACATTGTTGACTTAAATTTTGCAATTAGAGGTTCATGATCAATGTATCCAAATATCACCTAACCCCAGACCAACAAATTAATCATCGGAATAACATTGCGATTCGCCACAAAATTAAAATTGATTCGTCTTCTTCAGAACCCAAAACCATTAGGAACACGTCTCATAGCCTAAGAGGCAATAATTGGTTACAATAATCAAATCAACACAGAATCGGATTCATGAAAGGTTAGATTTGATTCGCATCTAATCATTCGATGCTGTGGCATACAGTAAAGAGATCAATCGAAGCATCTAGTTCTTGTACTTATAGACACTGATAACGAAACTACAAGAGATACAACTACTATGATATAAGTACCTAGGTTCTCGATCGAACCGAGAACGATGGTGTCTGGAATCGGAATCACGACCCTCGCGATGAGACATTGCTATTGGTAGGGCTTGTAACTTGTTGGCTTCAGGTCATCCACTAGGGTTCGGATATACGATCTTCTCAATTTAGCAATAATAAATCCTCCATAGTCCAGTGAAAGCTAAACAGTAATATAACACTATTGATTTATTTTCTAATTTAGTAATTTATTTTTCAAGATGACACGGTATTTTAATTTCAGTCTCATTATAAGTTTATAACAGCATATTTTATTAAATTTATTCATTATAATATGTGTTTTCAACATTGCTTGTTTTTATAATAAATCATTATACACGTCACACACACGCAATATATATATATATATATATATATAATCATGTTATTATTATTATTATTATTATTATTATTATTATTATTATTATTATTATTATTATTGGGAAAATGACTTATTAAGGTAACTAGCTATTTCGATTGTCCATATATATATACTAGGTGTGAGACTCATGTATTATATGGGTTTAATTAAAAAAATTAAATATAAAATTTTAACAATTTGAAAAGTTTGAATTATAAGAAAAATATGAAAAATTTGAATTATTAAAATTAATGAGATTTAATGTATTGAATACATTACATATATAACTTTTTCTAATAAATACTTTACATATATATATTACATTACACATTAAATGTGGAATTTTAATTTAATAAATGAAAAATACAATAAAATGACAAGTGGAAAATAGAAAATTTAAAAATTCTAGAAAATATCATGTGTCCAAATGAATGAGAAGAGAACATGTGGCAAAAAAACCTTCATTTATTATAGGATATATATATATATATATATATATATATATATATATATATATATATATATATATATATATATATATATATATATATATGTAATGTTCTTTTTTTTCCACATTAATGAAACCAATTTGTTTGTATGCTCACATTTAGGTAATATGATCGTCTATCACCTGTTTTTGCTTATGTGGCATCCACCTGGCATATGATTTGAGTAGGTTGCACCTACGTGGCATGGTGCATATATTGTCGTCATTCGATTACACTATAAGAGCTGTGTCATACGATTACACCCCTAATTTTAAACCCTAGATCAATCGACGATGGCTTCTTCTTCCTCTTCTTATTCTTCAAAACGACAAGATGAATTTCAAGCTGATCATCCATGTGATTGCGGCTTACCATCTCGCATGAATATTTCAAGAACTCCTGACAACCCTGGAAGAAAATTTAGAGTTTGTCAAAACTCGATGGTAAATCAATTTTGTTGAATATGTTGCAACTTTCTTCTTCTTCATCCTTCAATTTAACATTTTTTTATTTTTGTTCAAGAATGGAAAAAGTCCAAGCTGTGAACAATGGCAATGGTTGGATAAGGATGAAGGGAGGACAGATGGAAGAAGTTCTTACAGGAGGAAACCAAAAGAAAGTTGCAATCTAACCTTGAAATTTTGCACTTTGGAGAATGAAATCAGCATATGTAGGATGAAGATCGAACAAGAAAACAACACCAATTTGGGTAATAGACAAGAATTGGACAAAGTGAAGTGGAAGTTGTTTACTCACAAACTGGCACTGATTTTGTTATTTGTATTGCATGTGAAAATGTTGATTTGATGTATTAGGGTTGAATGATGTAGTTCATGATGTATAATGGTTGAATGATGTAGTTCATGAATGAAACTTGATTGGTATTAGGATGATGTGGTCTACATGTTCTTGTGTATGCTTATGTATGTAATTAAAGCAACAAACTTGTGTTATATGTTTTTGCTTCTGATGTAATGAATGGAACTTTTGTATTAGAATGAAATATAATTAAACACCGGAATGGTATATAATTAAACACTGGAATGGTATATAATGAAACATGGGAATGTAATATAAGCAAACATTGGAATGCAATATAAGCAAACATTAGATTCCCGAGAAACATTGTTTACAAAAGATGTGCCATAAGTTAGTTTTAACACAGTTACACATGCAATACTGCCAAAAGGTACACACAAGATTCCAAAACTTACACATATGGCTAGACAAAAGTCCAAAAGCTACACATATAACTAGATAAAAGATTCCCAGTCAATGATGCCAATTTCTATTCTAATTCCATTGGATTTTCACCACTACTCCCCTGTTTCCCTTCCCACTTCTTTCTTATCTGAATTTTCATGATTCTTTCTGAAGGTTTCCTTCTTCTCTTTCTCTGTAGAACTTGAAATGCTGGTACTTTTTGCATATGCTCCTCTTCCACTGGATCTTGAACTACATATTGTTCTTGGTCATCCTGTCCAAATAGATCTTGAAGTGCAGCAAGTTATTCACCTTCTTGACCTTCACCCTGTCCTTGAACTTCAACTGTAGTCTGGTCTTCACCTTCTTGAACTTCAACTTCAACCAATGCTTCAACCCGTTCTTCAACCCCTCCAACTCCACCTTGACCATGTCCTTGAACTTCAGCTTCAACCTCAGGTTGGTCTGCATCTTCATATATATGATTATCCTCTTCAAAATCAACTTCATAAGACTCCACCTCACTATCAGGCTCCATTTGAACTTCATGGTCACATCAACTTCTTGAGCCAATTTAACATTCACTTTACCTGTTATGAAATAATTTAAATGTTAGCATAAGAAACTGTTATATTGTAATCAAAATGTAAAGGATAACACATACCTTCTTTTTTAGATTTTTTTTACTTTGGTTTTTTATTTGACTTTGGTTGTGGATTTGATGATTTCCCAATTGGTTTTTGAGAGCATTTGGTTTTACGATGCCCTGTTTCCCTACATATGTTGCATCTCATGATCATACCCCTTTTTGAGATTGTATGCTTATTGCCCTTTAGTTCCCTCTCAATTTGATCCATTTTCCTTTTTGTTGATGGTCTTCCTGGCATCCTTCTCGTTTTAGGAGGCAATGGCTTGATGTAATCAAAATCAGGCCATATATCACTGCCATTGAGTGGCTTAATGGTGTACATATATGCATTCCAAAACGTTGTTGTGGTCAACCATGGTGATACATAGTCCTCTGGATCCCTATTGAGGTTTGAAATGGCAGCATATGCATGCACACAAGGGTAACCAGTTAATTGCCAAGCTCTACCTGCACATGTCTTCTTACCATGGTCTACAGCATATGCATCATATCCAAGCCTCGCTTCAAATTCTTGAAAACCAAATGGTACAACTCTCCAAAATCTGTCCACACACACACACAACCCTGTTGAAGGTAGCCCCTAACTCTCGCTGCTGAACATAGAGCTGGTCCTCGTTGTAGCCTCTCGCCCTGGACCACCAGCTCTCCCCTACTTGGGGTCTTGATCCGCACCAACTGTTGTGCGCAGTCAATCACTGCCCCGTTGGGGATTAGCTAATCCATACCAATAATAACCTTGTTCCCCCGCAATGGTACGGGAACCAGATCTACATGTAACGCTCCTCGAACAGCCTCAAAACATAATCTCGGTAGACCTCTGATGTTCGCACTAACCGGTCGTCCGCAATCTCGACCTCCAAAGGGAAATCCAGCATGCTTGAAGACTCAGGAAACTTCTTGCTAAGCGCAAGAGAGACAAACGATCGGGTAGCACCCGAATCAAACAATACATGAACTAGGATACCGTTCACATGGAACGATCCTAAACAAAACACACACATAACATATCAAAATTACAGCAACATAACATAAAAAGCATAAGGAAGAATTCATACTTGTCACCACATCGGGTGCAGCGCGGGCCTCGTCGGCTCTCAACTGAAATGCTCGGCTCCACACCACTGGAGCCTCAACCTTGGCCTTCTGGACATTCGTCACCCGTGCCGACGCTGGGGTCGGCGCATCCGCTAGCGTTGTTGTTGTCGCTACTGTTAATCTAGGGCAGTTGGCCTTTTTATGGCCCCTCTGATTACAATGAAAGCAAATCAGGTCTGATATCTGAACCGTGGGAGCACAGGCAGTACAATCCATGCCAAAATTTCCCATCTGGCCGCACTTATAGCAGCCGAAACCCAACCCAGTGCGGCAAACTCCCTCGTGTGACCGACCGCACTATCTACAGCGGTCCCGCCCCTGCTGACCCTTCGACCTCGCATCAAATCCCTTGGGTTTCTTCCCCGAAACCCCCTACAACCTGTGCAGTCTCTGACTTCCTCTTCCTGAGGTGCTCTAAATCAATCTCTCCTCTCCTGCGCTCTGGCAATCATGGACTCTAGGGTCAGGTAGGCCGAATAGTTGGCATTCTCCCGAATGTCGGCTCTCAACATATCATGATAGCAGGTCTTCTACATCTCCTTATCCCCCGCATACTGGGGGTACCAATAAAGCCCTCTCCCAGAACTTAGTGGTGATTTCCGCCACGGTCTCCGTAGTCTGTCTCATAACCAAAAACTCTTTGGCCAGCTGTTGAAGCTCCACAGCTGGCGCAAACTCAGCCCAGAACCGGGTCATGAAATCTGACCAAGTCATAGCCTCGACGGTTGGGGCTCCCAACGAATCACCAACTAACTCCACCAATCTCTGGCTCGATCCCTCAAACATCCTGCAGCAAAACGGACTTTTGACCCTTCCGGAAAGAAGCTCATCAACTACGCAGACTCAATGTCTGCGATCCATATCCTGGCAGCAATGGGGTCCTTCACCCCATGAAAATCCAGCGCACCACTCCCTCGGAAGTCCTTGAAGGATATTGTACGCATACCCGTCTGGCTAGATGCCAGATCACTCCTGAATGCCCGGAGGCGATCCTCCATCAGCTCAACGATCCCCTCCTTGATCGACCCAAAAATGACCAAGGTCGCATCAAGGATACCTCTCGTGATCTCACGCGATGAACTCGCGTAGCCCGTCATCAACTTGCCCGGATCCTGCACCCGAGCCTGACCCTGATCCTTATCCTAAGCCTGATCCTCCTGCTCCATTTCGTGTGATCGCCATACTGAAAATAAACACATAAACGTCAGGATCATACATACCCTCGAGAGGTCTCGCGCACTCTCCAAGTTTCCTAGCTCCATCTCGGCCCTACTTGACTCGAGTACGGATCCTCTGCTTCCAGTAATACGGGCCCATAATACCTTCCACATCTATCCGTACTCCCCTCAAGGGTTGCTTCGACTTCACCAAGTCCCTCTATCGATACCATTTCCTACTAATCCCATCCTAGGCTTTCCTAGGGCACTCTCTAACCTACTCTTCGTCATCAGTTGCACTATGAGTCCCTACTTCTCTTCCCTAACTAGCTTGCGAATACGGTTACATATCCACTCACTAGTTAGTTAAAGTTAGCAAGGACCCCTTAAGCACAAAGCAAGCAACATTCGTGCATCGAGTAACCACATCAGACATAACTTAATTAGGCTATCCTACCGCTGACTAAACAGTCCTAGCATACAGCTCATAAAACAGGCATTCAAGGCATCCACTAGATCCTTAGCCCTACTCTAGCATGCAGTTCTCGAAATCATGAATCATACACATAACATAACAAGTATGGGTATCTTGGGGAAACTTACTTGAGCTCGTCCGGTCACACGCATCACACACCTTGTCCTTTCTCAAAATTCATTAACTCAAAATTTTAGAACTATTTTACTTGAAAAATCTTTTAGTCCCTCGATTTGAGTCCAGACGCCCCTGAGGGTGTGTCCGAATCCCTCAAACCATGGCTTTGATACCAACTTGTAACGTCCCAAAAATCAAGGCCAAAATTTTCATTTTTAATTAAGTAGTTTATAAAATAACTTATCAAGAAATTGCTAAAATTATGTCAATACATAAAACCATAGTGTCATGTCTCAAAACCATAACATCAAAAGTAATGAAAAATCAGAGTTTAATCCCAGAAACCCAAAGTGGAAACCATGTGTGTGTGTGATGCGCTGCTAAACCGCCAGCTCTTTCCCCTTCGACGAAGAGGTACCTGAAACCAAAACCAAAAACTGTAAGCACAAAGCTTAGTGAGTTCCCCCATCATACTGCATACCATATAATATTGTCGGTAACTTTCAATAGGTAATTGCCATTGGTATCTTTCAATCGGTAACTATCATCGGTATCTTTCAACCGGTAACCGCCATCGGTATCTTCCAACCGGTAACTGCCATCGATATCTTTCAACCGGTAACTACCATCAGTAGCTTTCAACTGGTAACTGGGGACTATTTGTTGGGTTTTGAGCAATCTAACACTTCCTAAGTGTGCATGCAACCCTAATAAACCTTGGATCTATGTTTGTCTAAATACATGCAAAATAATAATTTTCCAAGGTTCATAACCTATCTAACACGGCATGGGGTACTTTTAAACATAAAAGAGTTAGAAGAGATTACATACCTTTTTGATGAGTTTGATTCTTAAGGAGTTTGAGGGCCAAGTACCAATAGTGTGAATGCCTCAAATGGAATCACAAATCACCACAAACTCTTGGAAAACTTTGAGAGAGTGTATACACACTACAATTTTTGGCCACACACAAACACACACACTAGTCACACTAGTTTCACTAGTGGCTATTTCATGCAAAATAAGCATGCTTATATAGTGTACATGATTAGGGTGAAACCCTAATAACCCATGACCTTTCCTTTTCCAAGGATCCATGGGTTAAAAGCTCCATGGACTTCCATACAAGCCTAGCCCATTAACAAATGAGTGTTAGCCCACACCATATAAAACCAATAGCCCACAATCTAATTAGTCTTCCTTTTAATCTCTAAATTAATTCATAATTAATTTAAGACTAAGACTAATTAAATAACATGACTTCATATTAATATATTATAACTTATAATATATTAATAATCATATGTGTATAACTCTCATAAAATTATCCATAAAGAGTTTGGATGAAATGCAACCCAAATGGACCATGTCGGGTCGGGTCAAGTATATACCAAATAAGTTATGGACTTAGATACCTTATCCAACAGACTCCCACTTGGATAAGTCTAATAATTGTATTTGCGTATGTTACTTCAGGAACCAACCAGCAATCGTAGCTCTCGAAAACTCTGTTGAACTATGAAGCGCCATTTTAGATAAGTGATCATATAATCCTCTATTCTCATGATATCAGCCGGACAAATACATGGAACAACGTCGTACTTATTGTCTAGCAGTTTGTTTCCCGATTTTCGATTTGTTTGACAAAGAACTTAATCGAACACATCAATTTAGTTATGACCGGCCGGTACATAGGTCACAACAAAATTATCGAGGGGCCCAGATATCGCTTTTATTTCTAGAAGGAACAGATAAACTTCGACTCATATGCTTGTTCTCCTACTTGTTGAATTGTACACAAACACACGTTTTATAACATCAAGTTACTGATGTGTTTACGTGCAATCAATGCACAACCAACTCATAGGTAACAACTCATATCTCTAGGTTTGAGGATTTATATGATATTACCGTCTCACGATCACTCGAGATAAATTCCATGAAGTGATACAAGTGAGCGTGGGTTTATTCCAATACTCATAACTTATGAGCACTCATGAATGTTGTAGCAACCATTGCTATGACTAAACCCATTTAGCCATCTACAAACCCGATTCATGACAGTCTTGATTCATACCTACTTCCAACATATGAACGACTGTGGAGTGTTTAAATAACTTAGTCATTCGAAAAGAATAACCTAGCTATTTTTGGAAGTCAAAACATGCAAAGTGAAACACAATAATAATCGTATCCAATATGGTTTCAGAACCTTTTTGAATATAAATAGAACCACCTTTTATTTATCACCATATTGATTACACATTATTCATTGTATAATGTTTCAAACAATCAACTTAAGACTTGAATAAAAACAACAGTCGTCCCATGCTCCTAGCATGTACACTTTGTTTTTCTAAACAATAGTTATGCCATACTCCAAGTATGCACACTATGTTTGTCTATGATCCTTACACTGTGATGTAGATCAATTGAACATGATTCCAATGATACTCATTTCACAATCCCAAATTCTTATTGTAAATGTGAGAATCCCCGATTCCTATCATTTACCAAAAATCTGTTAGATTTTAAACTTTTATGCAATGTTCCTCTTGTAATGATTATTCACAAAGTCACCAAAACTTTGTCACCAGTCATTACAGAGTATTCCAAAGAAGGTCGACTTCTATGGAACGGAAGTCTCATATTCAAAGTACATTGCTTTGAACATCCTTCTTGCATTAAGGTTTTCTAATCTTACATAGATTGAATAACTTCCACCTATGGAGACATTTCCATAGTCCCATTTTGACTATCACTTCTAAACAAGTGTTACCTCTTTTCAGAAAATGTCAATATGGTCCTGCTAAAATTAACACTATACTTCTAAATATCCTTAAGCAACCAATCTTTGGCAAACCTCAGATTGTCCTCGATAATTGTGTAATCACTTTAGTCATATCCAGTTCTAGACTTTTCCCTTCTCAATGCCTTAAGAATTTGGAAAATTTAGAAAAGATGAATATTATAGCACATGCAATCGATCCTATATCCAAAGCATATGGGACACGATTCATGATGTGTCACATAAAGACATGATACTAGACCATTCTTTTGCTACAATATTTTTTTATTTGCCATGTTTTCAAAATTTAACTATGAAGAGGGATGCCGTAGTCATAATTGAATTTTGAGAACGCAATATATATATATATATATAGAATTTCCTTAAGTCGAACCATTCAGACATAAAATTCATATATATGTCCTTGACTAAAGATAATTAAAATCTCAATCTAAGCTTCTAGAATTGAAATGAAGTATAATTTCCTCTCCCTTAATTATAGCAAAACAAATTTTCAACCCCTGCAACTTCACGAATTGAAACTTTTGTTTTTCTATAATTAACATTGCTAGCTTGAAATACTAATCATAATTATCATGCTCCCACTAACATGATGATTATTAGCATAACACTTATGCTCCCACTAGCTCTGACATATTTCCAGAAATCTGCTGGACTTCTGAAATTTAGATTCATACACCCTTTCTTAGATAGCTCACATGTGTGTCTAAACAATTTTCAGAACTATGAAAAGGGATGTCATAATCATAGTCTCAATTGCTTAGGCATTTGCCATTTCTCACAAGTCCATGTTAGTGTGCCGGTTAACCACACGCGCTCCACTAACGACTTTTGAAAATGCAAATAACACAATTGATATCTACGTAAAATCTACTTAGTGAAAGCGTTTCCTCACCATCATTTTCATGAATCGGAGAGAAACCTTATGACACTTAGATTTTATAGTGTATGAGTTCCTATCCATGTGAATTTGTTAAAACCATAATCACAAGATAAGGTTAGTGACAAATTCATCCTTACATTGATTAAACTTGTTCAATCTTAGTTTCTTGTCACCTTGGTAGCACAAGGCCCACCAATGCTTCCAAGTTGAACTCTGATAACTCACATGCAAATTCAACTTATTTGAAGTAGGTACAGAAATAAGAATTATGTCAACACGATAGGTTGCAAACCTTTAGTCGTGTGCTAGTGATAAATTACAGGTTTTACTCTTGATCAAATCTTGAAACTCTTTCAGGATCTTTAAGGCTCCCACTGTCCCCTTGACATATAAGTTTACCCAGTCAAGAACCATTCCTTGACAAAAAAAATATTCAAGGGATAGTGCGGATTCTTATCAAGACTAACCCTTCACACAATTGGTCTTAGTTGGTCTTTGTCTCATCCAAGACATCACAACTTACCAATCTCAAATGTACAAGATTAGAAAACATTTTACTCTTACATTTGACTAATGTTAATAAACCTTCCTTTATGTCACTCAAGGTTACAATCTTGGAGTATGACTCTAAGAATTGTTTTGAAATGAAGTCTGACTCATCTTCTTGATTTTAACCAATCCAGAAATTCATGACCTCTCTTCTTAGCCATAACAATGCACTAAGACGTCCGTAGAGTATGAATTTGTGACATGGTTTCATAATCATTAAGATGATCATGAAATATGATACTAAAGTACTCTCCCATCCTTTCAGATTTGAGAAACTTTTATCTTTCTGCCTAATTTGATTCTTCTCATTTGTTTTGTCATACATTGTAACCTTTCCAATGTTATAGAATTATACTTAACCTCATAAGTATAATCATATTTACTAATCTTTAGTAAATCACGACAAATCAATCTTTGTGGTGGACCTTGACCAACGCACACCCAATGTACCTAATTCCTTAGTCCTTCAATTGACTCACATATACATGTGATCAAAGAATTAGTCTTAATTTTCAAAGATGAAAATTCTCATTCATCATACAATACAACTTGTATGATTCCAAGTTTCTGTCCAATTGAAACTTGGGTGATGAAAAACTTTCTTCATTTGGTAAATTCAGACACTACCACAAATGAAAGAATCAAATCCACTTTCCAATATTTGCTATTACTAGAAACATATAAGCAACAATTTTCCATAGATGCCATTGTAGGATATTTTTAAAATAAATAAAATTAAAACCCTTTTTTTTCTTTTATTTTAAAACTTTGAGGAAAAACTTATCCTTACAATCCACATGAAAACCTTGTTGTTATCTATTCATAAGCAATATATTATAACTCTTAAGCAACAACTCAAAATTCTGATTACCGAACCGTGCGATCGAAACCCACCTTCGCAATCAGAATCAACATATACTTACTTTAAGCTTCCTATCTTTTCTTTGATTCTTAAAACATCAGCATCTGACCCATTCACATTATGTAATAAGAATCTCCAAATAGGAACTTAATAGAGTTAGTCAGTGGACTTTAACTGAAGTAGAGTCAAACCTTTTTTGACTTGATCAATCTTATGATCTTTCAGGTAAATATGGCAGCTTCGCAATCAGTGTCCCTTCCTTTGGCAACAAAACACATGGACCCTTTGGTAATGGCACATGAGACTATCTCAGACTTAGCCTTTCTCTTTACCATTTGGTCAACCGAGTTGACTACGGTCGATCCCTTTCCATTGGGAAGAGAAATCCTTTTCTAGATATCCAATGCTACCATTGTCAATGTCCATTTAAGACTTGGGAGGTTGTTCTTTTAATCAAATTTGCTTTACTGGTGCTCCAAATCATTGTTGATTCCATAACACCAAGCAAATAGATAACATCATTAAGGGTCATGTCATAGTCTGTCTCATAGTAGTCCCAAAGAGACTCACTATGTTACTAAGAAAGTGATTAAACATCCAACTTTCACGAGACTTTGACACCCAACTCTCCCGGCTTGTCAATATATGACTTTATCTCCAAGATATGAGCACACATAGACTATGCTTGCCAATAGGGATTGAGTGACTTTAAACTTTTCAAGAACTTGTGGGTGAGGGAGAATAATTGGAGGAGGTGGAGGAAGTGAAGCATGATGTTGAAGGACACCATCTTCAAGAGATTTGGGAAGATCATAGTTGTCTGAACCAGACATCTATAATGGGAGAAAATCAAGTTAGTTGATTCAAAGTCCTTAATATAACACCCAATATGAAATATTAAGTCTAGGACCCAACACAATATTTTATAACTTGGAGGAGGGATGCCGTAATCCAAGCTATAAAACATTTGAAGGTAGGCGAATGACGATTCACCAATATCCACCATGAAAAACGAAATGATTTTATTAGGTTTTAATTGGATTTGAAATTCCTAGATCTTTTGAGATTCATTGAACTTTTCAATGGCATGTTTCAATCTCGAGTGTGCCCTCTCAAATTTTGTGACTGGGATGCCGAGGATCACAAAACAAGGTGTGAATAACCATACCAATTCACTTGGTACCCTTCATATTATCACCCAATCAATGTGCCGGTTACCCACACACGCTCCATTAATCTATGATAAACATTAAGTCACCCTTCGTGATCCTTACTAGTCCAAGTTAGTGTGCCGGTTACCCACACACGCTCCACCAACGACTTGGTAAGGTACAAAGTGTGAATTCTATGGGCTAGCACCAAATTCACATTTTTCCTAAAGTAACTAAGATTGGGAATTAAATAAAAAAAATATTTAGTTACTTTATAATATCCATTATACTTTTAATGAGAATTTAAAGTCATTGTCCTACCCGTTCGGCTAACGACCCTCCACCGATCAAGCAAGCGGTGGGTGAGAGTGGACACCCATTAAGTTGCCATTTTATAGGCAACAACCTTATACCCACCTTATAGACCGGCTTCGTGAATGAGGCATACTAACGGTAAAACAACTTGTTCTTATACATATATATATATATATATATATATATATATATATATATATATATATATATAATTAACCATTAATGTTATAAATAGTATAAGTGTTGAATTTTAAATTTTAAAATTCTAAGTGTTGGAATTAAAGTTTATTAAAGTGTGTGAAACTTTTCCAAATTCCAAAACTTGAGGGCAAGTTTTGTAACTCTTCAAAACTTTTCATTTCATAACTTATGAATTAAAGGTTCATAAAAATGAAGACTCTTCATTTTCATGTAACTTATGTGTTTTAAGTGTGTGTTAAAGAAAAGTGACCTTTGGAAATCCATAACTTGAGGACAAATTATGGACTCCATTAAAACACATAAATGATCAAGAATTAATTTTAAACAATTCAACAAATAATTCCTATCATTTTCTAAATTCATAAGAACATGAACATGATCATCAAAATTTCAAGAATTATATGAACACATAAAATCATGGAATTTTGATATATGCTATTGTAAATGGATTAGAACAACCATTACACCAACTAAAACAAGTTTTAAAACACCAAAACAGTTTAGGGTAATGTTTCTAGTCCATTTCCAGCAGCAAAAGTCGAAATTCTGCATTCTAATCATTTTACTCGCCGAGTACACGAACCTACTCGGCGAGTAGGATGAATTTTGCCTTGGACTCGGCGAGTCCCCCCATGGACTCAGCGAGTCCATCATGCAGATAGCAAAATTTTGACTTTTTTTTTTCACTATTTTGCATCAAGTATCAAACAAGCAAGCCTAGGCTCCGATACCACTGTTGGGTTTAAAGCAATGTAACACTACCTAAGTGTGCATGCAACCCTAATAAACCTTGGATCTATGTTTGTCTAAATACATGCAAAATAATAATTTTCCAAGGTTCATAACCTATCTAACATGGCATGGGGTACTTTTAAACATAAAAGAGTTAGAAGAGATTACATACCTTTTTGATGAGTTTGATTCTTAAGGAGTTTGAGGGCCAAGCACCAATAGTGTGAATGCCTCAAATGGAATCACAAATCACCACAAACTCTTGGAAAACTTTGAGAGAGTGTATACACACTACAATTTTCGGCCACACACAAACACACACACTAGTCACACTAGTTTCACTAGTGGTTATTTCATGCAACATAAGCATGCTTATATAGTGTACATGATTAGGGTGAAACCCTAATAACCCATGACCTTTCCTTTTCCAAGGATCCATGGGTTAAAAGCTCCATGGATCATTCATGGACTTCCATACAAGCCTAGCCCATTAACAAATGAGTGTTAGCCCACACCATATAAAACCAATAGCCCACAATCTAATTAGTCTTCCTTTTAATCTCTAAATTAATTCATAATTAATTTAAGACTAAGACTAATTAAATAACATGACTTCATATTAATATATTATAACTTATAATATATTAATAATCATATGTGCATAACTCTCATAAAATTATCCATAAAGAGTTTGGATGAAATGCAACCCAAATGGACCATGCCGAGTCGGGTCAAGTATATACCAAATAAGTTATGGACTTAGACACCTTATCCAACACTATTCACCCCTACCACTAGCATATAGTAGCAAGATATAAACATATAGTCAGACATATTGGGGTACTGACCTACCCCTTGGTCCTAACGACCTATGCCAAGGAAAGACTATTCCCAGTCACTACCACTGACACAAATATCATATCACGCAGCCATATCTCATGACCAGTTCACATAACCAAACCAAGATAATTATCACAAAGACAATTATCTACTAAGTACCCCTGTTGGTGTGTATTGTGGCCTTAGACCTACCCCTACTGGAAGGTAACTCACCTCGATATCGTGTAGTGTCTGACCCATCATCTGTGCGAAGATTGACTTTCCTCGACTCCTCAATCCCTACACGACAATCCTCAAGTCATCAAACAGAACATATGACTCTAACTAGGGTCAATACCATAACCAGTCAAAGTCAACACCTAGTTGACCTGAATCGCTGAGTTGGTCTACCAACTCATCAAGTCCATGCTCCACTAACCTGATCCAACCCCGACTCCACTCGCCGAGTCTAGCAAGAACTCGTCGAGTTCTTCCTTCAACTCGGTGATTTCATCTCCCTCATAAAAACGTATCCAGTCTATGACTCGCCGAGTTGTATGAATAATTCGTCAAGTCCATCTTCAACAGTTTGAAGATTGCCTTGGACTTGTTGAGTCTGTTCATACAATCGCCGAGTCCCATGATTCCCAGGTCCCTTTACGTGTCTAAGCATCTACGGGACTTTCTTCCCAAACAACCGGTCCATCCACATAAAGGATTTGGTGATCAATACACACCGACTCGACGGGTTCCAAGAACAACTCGTCGAGTCCCTTCTTGACCCTTACTATACATCCGATTTAAATGGGTCTTAACACATGAAAACCATATATCTGGCCTCCTAATGTCCATTTTATATGTAAAGTTCCAAACTTGGTGCACATGCATGGGGTTTTTGGATCGAAAATCCATAAAAGGTGCTCTACAATGTGCATGGGGCTCTCATGGCCATAAAGTTGGAACCTTTATACAATGAGACCCCTCTAATAACTCAGATCTGAAAGTAGAACCCCAAGAATCACTTCACAAATCTGAAAATGGCTTGGGAAACCCTAAATGCACCCAAAATCTAAGCCCTAAAGATGAACAACCAAATGGAAGACCAAAACAGGGGGTATTTACCTTGTTTGAGCTGGAGATGGAATAAGATCTCTAGATCTACAAGCCCCAACTAGAATTCCCAAGCTTCTTCCTTCCTTTAAAGCTTCACAAACCACCCAAAAGCACCACAATGGCCTTAAATCACACAAAAGCGGTTAGGGTTTCGATAAACAGCTTCTTGGGAGAAATAGGGGTGAGGGAGGTTGAGATAAGTCATTTAAATAGGGTGCAAACCCTCATATTTAGGGTTTCCCTCAAACAGCACCTACTCGCAGAGTCAGTCTCCCGACTCATCGAGCAGGTCACTTAAAATGCCCGCGAATCGCGATCCTACTCGACGAGTTGGGCCACCAACTCATCGAGTCCCAAAGAAAATATAGAAATGCTTCAATTAAATGTGTACTAGGAATCAAGTGTTAAAAATCTCCCCCACTTATTCTAGACTTCGTCCACGAAGTCTGCTGCTTGATCCTGAAAAAGCTCGGGGTAATTCTCCCTCATCTCGTCCTCCGGATCCCAGGTACATTCCGAGCCCTTGCGGTCTTGCCACTGCACCTTTACCAGTTCCACCCTCTTGTTACTCTGATCCCTTGACTTCCGTTCAAGGATTACCACTGGCCGCTCAATGTAGTTCAGGCTTTCATCAATCTGAATATCCTCTAAAGGCACCACTATTGAACTATCCACCAAACATTTTCGTAACTGGGATACGTGAAAGGTGCTATGAATCCGACTGAGTTCGGCTGGTAGATCTAGCCTTTATGCCACCTTGCCCACCCGGGCTATAACCCTGAAGGGTCCAATATACCTGGGGCCCAACTTGCCTCGCTTCCTGAATCGAATGATGCCCTTCCATGGCAACACCTTCAGGGGTACCATATCCCCTTCTATGCTCTGTTGCAGGCACCCTTTCCTTGACAACCTCAAGTAATCCTTGTTACCATTATAAACAAAACATAATCTTCATATAAATTAAGTATTAAATAAAGAGAATAGATAAAATCATTACTTTGTGTTGGTCTGATATTAATGTCAATCCATGCCATTTCCCATTGTTGAATTAGTGTCTAAGCCCGTAACTATATTTGGTAAGTATTTGACCCGGTTGTGCATGGTCCTTTTGGGTTGCCTTCACCAAAGCAACTAGATAGTATGATTTATGAAGAAAGAGGTTAATTATGGTTTATTAATATATTATATGAATAATATATTAAAAGAGAAATCATATAGTTTAATTAATATTAGACAAGAATTAATTAATAAATTAATTTTGTGGCTAAAAGAGATTAATTAAACTTAGGGGACTAATATTGTAACTATAAGATAATTTCATTATGGTCTATGGATTCCTAAAGGGAAGGGCATTGGACGAAATTTATGGGAAGCCCATAGGATTTTCATCCAAGGGCCTTCTAGAAAGGTTCCATGGGTTACCTTAAGGCCTAAGCAGAGAATTGGGGTTTCTCCTGAAACCCTAGCAGCCCACACACTAGACCCTTATGGCTCCCAAAAACGTGGCTAATGATTCATTTGCAGACCTTGGACATTTTTGGTGCGCTCTTCTCCTCTCATAAGTCATTCTCTTGCTTGTGGTGTTTGTAAGCCATTAGAGGAGTGACATTTATGACTATAAGCTCCAAAGACAAGAAGATCCAAGCCATTGTTGAAGAGGTAATCATCTAGATATGTTTTCATATGTCAATTTCGAAATTAGTATGCTAGATCTAGGGTTTATAAGTCTTGGATGAATTACATGTACAATAGAGAAACCTAGATACAAGCTTTAGGGTTTACATGATCACATAGGATGTTCTTTTGTCTTGAACCCATCACTAGTATCAGAGCCTTGATTGGTTTCTATTGTATTGATGCCTTGTATGTTTATCTTGAAGAAAATCGTTTTTCTGCCATCTGCCCGACCTGACCCAGTGAGTCAGTGGATGAACTCGACGAGTCAGCCTGACTCGGTGAGTCCAAGGGTCAGATAGAGGATATTTTGGGATTTTTGCTGTTTTGGCTGAGGGATAGTTACCGAAAACGTTTTTCATTAATAAAATCCAAAATTTATCAATATTTGGTGATTATCCTTACCAAAATAGAAGATAATTGTCAAAATTAAGATAATTACTTGTTTTATAAGATATATATTAATTATTTGTAATTTTTGTTTGAATTGTCTTGTAAGAAATTGAATTAGGTCAAATTTAGATAATTACCAATTATTTGAATAATTTAATTATTTGTAATTTGATCTATTTAGTTTTGAAAATTTTTAAAACTTGCCCTCAAGTTTAGGAATTTAAATTTGGATTAAAAGTTTAATTTTTTGAAATATTTAAATTCTAAACCCTAGTTGTTTGACCACCTAGTATTTTAAAAGTGTAAAATACACTCTTATACTATATATATAATTAAAAGTCTAATATTATATATGTACAAATTAAATGCTAGTCTTACTGTTAGTAGGCCTCATTCACGAAACCGATCTTCAAGAGGGGTATAAGGTTATGGCCTATACAATGGCCATTTAATGGGTGTCGACTCTCACCCACCGCTTCCTTTATTGGCGCAGGGTTGTTATCCGAACGGGTAGGATAGGGCAAACCCTTTCCATTAAAAGTATAATGAATTATAAAGTAACTAAATTTTTTTTACAAAATTCCCAATCTTAGTTACTTTAGGCAAAAGTGAATTTGATGCAATTCCATGAAATTACACTTTGTACCCTTGCTAAGACATTAGTGGAGCGTGTGTGGTTAACCGACACACTAAATGGGCTCTATGAAAATGTGGCAAAGGGTGACTCGATGCTTGTCATAGATCGATTGAGCGTGTGTAGCTAACCGGCACGTCGATTATGTGATTGTAACATTGGAGGCATCGTGTATATTTGCATGGTTATTCACACCTTTTTTTGTGATCCTCGGCATCCCAGTCACAAAATGAGGGGCATATCGAGATTTAAACATGTCATTGAAAAGTTTAACGAATCTCAAAAGATCTAGGAGTTTTTCAATATATTTAAAACCTAATATTTTTTTCGTTTTTCATGGTGGAAAATTAGTGAATCGTCATTCACTTACCTTTAAATATTTTGCGACCGGATTACGACATCCCTCTTTCTTGTTGTAGAATATTGTGTTGGGTCCTAGCCTTAACATCTTATTTGGTTGTTTTATTAAGGACTCAATCAACTAACTTGAATTTTCTCCCGTTTTGAAGAGATGTTTGATTGTAACTATGGTCTTCCCAAATCCCTTGGAACAAGCTTCCCACATGAAGATAATATTCCACGATTCGATCGAGGAACAAGAGATCATCCTTCACTTCCTCCATATCCTCCTATTGTTCTCCCTGACCCACAAGTTCGAAGGCTTGAAAAGTTCAAGCTCGCTTAAGCCCTTTTGGCAAGTAAACGTTAAGAAGGAAAGTCACTGTGTGCACACGTCTTAAAGATGAAGTCGCACATTGACAAGTTAAGAATGTTAGGAGTCGTTGTCTGTGAGAATCTAGTTGTTGACTGGGTTCTTCAATCATTTCCTGACTCATATAGTGAGTTCGTAAGAGAGTACTATATGATAGACCACGACGTAACCCTCATCGATCTCACCTATTTTCTTGTTGCTGCTGAATCAACAATGAGTAAGCGCACTGGAGAAGCAAAGTTGATTGGTAGATCTACCTTCCAAACCTCCATGAACATAGGAAATGGCGATGATAGGCATGCCATGGTCGAAAAGTTTGACCATAAGAGAAAGGCAAAGTATGAGGTAGTTCCATGTGATGTTCCAAAATAGTCAATTTGCTTTTATTTCCAAGATAAGGGGCATTGGAGACGAAGTTTCCCTGTCTACCTGAGAGATCTAAGAGATGGTAGAGTCAAGACGTATGGCTCCACTTCAGGTAAAATCCATTATCTAACTCTATAGGTTCGTTTTTTTTATTCTTAATACATGATGTGATAAGATTACATTTAGTGTTTTGTAGGATCAAAGAAAAGAGAGGAAGCTTAAAGGAAGAAGTGAACTGAGTTTGATCGCGAAGAAATGGATTTCGATCGCATGATTCGATGATCGGATTTTTGGAGCTGCTACTTTATAGTTATGATAAATTGCTTAGGAATATGTAATAGCGTAGTTTTCATTTGAATTGCATTGTAAGGACAAGTTTTCCGCACCTTTTATAAATAACATAAATTTTGGATTCTTGCTTATATTTCCTTGCAATGGCATGTATGAGAAATTGATGTTTGTGTATTTCTAGTTTTAGCAATGTTGAAATAGATGTGATTCTTAGTTATGTTATTTGTGGAAATGTCGAGAATTTACCAAAATAAGGAAAGATTCTTGTCGCCCGAGTTTCAATTGGATAGAAACTTGGAATCATACAACTTGGATTGTATGATGAATAAGAACCTTCATATTTGGAAAATTAAGACTAATTCCTTGACAAAGAGTCAAGTGAAGGACTAATAGAACTGGTACACGATGTTGTGCACTAGTCAAGTCCACCACAACGAACAATAAGATTATTCGTCATGATTTACTAAAAGTATAGTAAATATGGTTATGCTTACAATATTAAGTGTAATTCTTAATCATTGAAAAGTTTCAATGTATGGTAGAACGAATAAGAAGAATCAATTAGGCAGAAAGATAAAAGTTTCTCCAGTCTAATAAGAATGGAGAGTAGTTATGTATCGTGTTTTATGATCGTCTTGTTGATTATGAAGCCATATCACAATTAATCCTCTAAGGACATCTTAGTGCACTAGTATGGTTAAGAAGAGGAATCGGAAATTGTTAAAATGGTTAAATCATAAGGATGAGTCATACTTCATTCCAAAATCAAGTTTTAGAGTCATACTCCAAGATTGTGACTTGAGTGACACATCTTAATAAGGTTTACAACACTCTCATCAAATGTGAAGTAGATTTTTTTTTTCTTACTCTTGCACATTTGAAATTGGTAAATTGTGATGTCTTGAATAAGATAAAGACTAACTAATACCAATTGTGTGTAGTGTTTTGTCTTGATGAGAATCTGCACTAACGCTTGAATATTTTTTTGTCAATAAATGTTTATTGACAAAAGAATCTTATATGTCAAGAGGTCAGTGGGAGTCCTAAAGATCTTGAAAAGTTTCAAGAACTAATCAAGAGTAAATCTAATATTAAACACTAGCACACGACTTGAGGTTTGTAACCTATCATGTTGACGTATTCTTGTTTCTGTGCCATTCCAATTTAGTAAACTATGCATATGAATTCTACGAGTTCTCAATAGACTACATAAAGGCAAGCACCTTGTTCAATTAAAGTGCATGACTAGTGTAGGTGAGCTGCTAAATAACTTGGTAGCAATAGTGGGACCCTTGATGGCAAGAAATCAAGTATGAACAAGTTTTGTCCATAAGAGTTTGGATTTATCACAAATATTATCTTATGATTGTGGTTATGACAAATTCACATGGATAGGAACACATACACCGTAAAGTCTAAGTTTCATAAGGTTTCTCTCCTTCATGAAAATGATTGTGAGGAAACACTTTCACTAAGAGAGATTTTAAGAAGATAGCGAGTGTGTAAATTGCATTCTCAAATTCGATTATGATTACGGCATCCCTCTTCATAGTTCGAATTATGAGATTTGGCGATTAGTATGAACATTTGGGACTTAGTAATATAAGTTCCTAAATAGTTAAGACACACATGTGAGTTGTCTAAGGGAAGGTGTATGAGTTTGGAAAGCTTAGATAAAGGCTTATCAAAGCATATCATATTAGAAATATTAACTTTGGAAGTCAATAAGTATTGTTTTTTAATACGTGTCAAAGCTAGTGGGAACATAAATGTTATGATGGAATGGTTATAATCATCATGTTAGTAGGAGCATGTTTATTATTTTAAGTGTAGAAATTAGCAATATTAGTTATAGAAAACAAAAGTTTCACTTTGCAAAGTTGCAGAGGTTGAAAAGTTGTTTTGCCATAATTAAGGGAGAGAATATTATACTTCGTTTCCAATCTAAAAGCTTAGATCGAGAAATTTTAATCAAATTTAGTCAAGGATATATTAACTACGTTCTCAAAATTTGATTATAATTACGGCATCCCTCTTCATATTTCAGATTCTGAGAACGTGGAAAATATAAATATTATGACAAATGGCTGATAAAGTATCATGCTTTTATGTAAGACATTATGAATCGTATCTCATACGCTTATGGTATAGGATCGATTGCATATCCTGTAATATTTGACCGTTCTAAAAATTTCCAAATGCCTAGGGCATTAAGAGGGAAAAATGGACTAGAACTGAATTTAACTAAAATAATTAAACAACTGTCAAGGACAATCTAAGGTTCGTCAAGGATTGGTCGCTTGTGGACAGTTGGAAGTATAGTCATGAATGGACCATATTGACATGATTATAAATAGATTAGATTTTATTTAGAATAAGTTGTCATATGACAAATATGGAAATGTTTCCTTATTGGGAGTTGTCCGTTAAGAATTTATGTCTAGATTAGAAACTTTTATGCAGGAAGGATGTTCAAAGGAATGTACTTTGAATGTAAGACTTCACATCTATGTGTTTGTCTTGTAACAATCTCCAATAGAATACTTTGTAATTTCATTGGTAAAGTCTTGGTGACTTTGGCGCTGTGACATTACGAAAGGACCGTTGCATAAAATGTTAGAATCTAACATATTCTAGTAGTGGCGAGAATTTTGTATTCTCACACTAATGATTAGGATTAGGAATTGTGAAATGAGCATCATTGGAAATGTGTTCATTTGATCTATTTCACAAAGTAAGGACCATAGGTAAACATAGTGTGCATGCTTGGTGTATGGGACAACTGTTGTTATAATTCAAGTAATAAGTTGATTACCCGAAACAACAAATAATGAGTAATAAATATGGTGATTAAATAAAAATATTTTATTTATACTTAAAGGTTTGGGGCCATATAGGATTAGTATTATTCTTGTGTTTCACTTTGTGTGTTTTGACTTCCCGAATAATATTCAAACCCTCCACAGTCGCTCATACTTTGGAAGTAGGTATGAATGAATACTGTCATGAATCCATCTGTAGATTGCCTAAAGTGTTTACACGTAGCACAAGTTTGCTGCAGAGTTCATGAGTGCTGCTATAAGATTAGAGTATTAAATTAAACTTACGCTCACTTGGATCACTTCATGGATTTTATCATGAGTGATTGGTGAGACGATAATATCTTATATTCTTGAAACCGAGATGTGTGAGTTGTATTCTGCAAGTCGGTTGCACATTGATAATATGTAAACGCATCAGTAACTTGGTGTTATAAAACATATTATTGTGTGTGATTTGATGAGTAGGTACAAGTGAGCATTGGATTTGAAGTTTATCCGTTCCTTTTACCCAAAGTGGGATAAAAGTGATATTTGTGGGCCCCTCGATGATATAGTGATGACACCCTAAGTGCTTGGCCAAGCCAGGACTAAGTTGATGTGTTCAATTTTAGTGTGTTATCAATCATTATAAATCGGAAATCGGGAAACAACGCATAGACTGAGAGAATAATTATAATCCATGTCTCATGTCTATACGATATATCTAGATTGGAGGAATATATGATCCCTTATCTAAAGGACATGTTACTGATAAGATCAAAGTTTGACAACGTCTTTGAGAGCTACGATGGCTAATCAGATAATACTTGCATTTATAGTTACGAGACTTATCCAAGTGGGAGACTATTGGATTAATGTCTAAGCCCGTAACTATATTTGATAAGTATTTGACATGGTTGTGCATGGTCCTTTTGGGTTGCCTTCACCAAAGCAACTAGATAGAATGATTTATGAAGAAAGAGGTTAATTATGGCTTATTAATATATTATATGAATAATATATTAAAAGAAAAATCATATAGTTTAAATAATATTAGACAAGAATTAATTAAGAAATTAATTTTGTGACTAAAAGAGATTAATTAAACTTGGGGGACTAATATTGTAATTATAAGATAATTGCATTGTGGGCTATGGATTCCTAAAGGGAAGGGCATTGGACGAAATCTATGGGAAGCCCATAGGATTTTCATCCAAGGGCCTTCTAGAAAGGTTCCATGGGTTGCTTAAGGCCTGAGCAGAGAATTAGGTTTTCTCCTGAAACCCCAGCAACCCACACAAGTATAAATAGACCCCTAGGGCTCCCCAAAATGTGGCTAATGATTCATTTGCAGACCTTAGAAGTTTTTGGTGCCCTCTTCTCCTCTCATAAGTCATTCTCTTGCTTGTGGTGTTTGTAAGCCATTAGATGAGTGACATTTGTGACTCTAAGCTCTAAAGACAAGAAGTTCCAAGTCATTGTTGAAGAGGTAATCATCTAGATCTGTTTTCATATGTCAATTTAGAAATTAGTATGGTAAATCTAGGGTTTATAAGTCTTGGATAAATTGCATGTACAATAGAGAAACCTAGATCCAAGCTTTAGGGTTTGCATGAGCACATAGGATGTTCTTTTGTTTTAAACCCATCACCTATTTCAGTGTCATCAAGGAGAAGGTCAGCAAACCACTTCCATGTTTCTTTACTCTCCACTGCAACCACAACCCAAACAAGAGGGTAGATATGGTTGTTTGCATCCCTACCTACAGTAGCAAGCAACTGACCTCTGCAAATTCCTTTTAATAAGCAGCCATCTAATCCAATTACCCTCTTTGGCTTATTGTGATGCCGATTGGCTAGGATTCCCTTTAGCAGACTATCATGATCAGGATACGTGCTTTTATTAGGGGGAGCCCCTATTTTCTGGAAATCAAAGAAATAATCCCTTGTATACCGCTCTTTAGCAGCGGCGGAGTATCGATCAATGGCTACTGTCGTTAGCGAAATCACATGGGTCCATTAGATGTTAAAAGAGCACGATGTTATGGTGGATGGTCCTACACTATTACTCTATGACAACCAAGTAGTGAAACTCATTGCAAACAACCCCGTCTTTCATGAAAGGACGAAACATGTTGAAATGGATTGCTTCTTTTTACGAGAACGAGTTGAACAAAAAGAAATCATGCATGTGCATATCCATTCCAAGCAGCACATAGTCGGCTTGTTTACCAAACCCCTTGGTTCTCATCTCTTACAATCATTATTTGTCAATTTGGGCAGTCGGAATCTACATGCGCCAACTTAAGGGGGAGTATTGGAAACCTTGACATTTCCTTTCCTTTTACCTCCTTGATTTTCTCTCTGTCACATATTGTATTTCCTTGTATATTCCCTTAATTGTTGTTGCCTTCCTTTTGTCATCATCTCTCTGTTGTATATGTATCTGTTTTCACTTCATGAAATATATGTTTTGATATCGGGTTCTAAAATTAAGTTTATCCATGGTTTGGATGGAGGTGTCTCTTGCAGTTGTGAATTTTATTGGTCTTTGGACTTCGACTAAAATCATCCTTCTTTTTATTCGACTTCTTGAAAAAAAAAACGATTTAAAATTATTTTTCTAAAAAAATCATAGCTAGTGCTATATTCCAAAACCTATTTACAACTTTTGAGATGACAAATGGATTGGTTATGTCCTTTTTTCGTCAAAGATTCAACAAATTATTAGCTCGGTTAACAACAAAGATTGTTTGGTTATGGGTGATTTTTAAACGATATTTGGCATTGGGTTTCTTGTAAACAACCAAATGGCTGAATCAACCTAATAAAACGAACTATGATTTTTATTACAATTTTTGAGTCGTCTGATCAACCAAACATATGAAGTTGAGACTTGGATCTTATGGGGGATTGTGTGTTGAAAATCGTATTGTTTCTCCCTCACTACCCTATCAATGATTTTTTCTTTGTAGCTCAACCACGAAGATAACACAACTATATTGATAGTAAATTCTTATGCTTTTATTATACTAAATAAACTATTCTGAGGCTCATATCTTAAATTGTATACGTTCTATGTTGTTCAATTTTTCCTAACATTTACAACATTGACATCGGAAATGATGCATATAATAAAATGGTACAGATAATTGTTGTGTTTACATATGGATAATAAAAATATATGAACAGTTACGAGTCTCAACCTCTAGTAACAATAAATTGTGTACACCACTTGATGAGTAGACGTTCAACATTAGCATCCATACGCGTGCCAACGCCACCCCACACCAACATGTGGCTAAGGTCTCTTAATGACGACCATGTCACCTCATGCACTGCTTCGAAGCCTATTCTTCTATAAAACTTCACAAGCTACAATGCAAGTACCCAATCCATCTCATTTCTCAAATTTCAATATTTTATGTATTTTTATTTATGCCAAATTCTATAAAAACAATTATAGTTTAGTTTTTGTTCAACAATCAAAATACTTTTTTTCTAGTTTGTTTAAGAAAACACCATAAAGATTTAGCAACAATGCATTGCAAAAAACCATTGGAGGAATGATATTTTCTTGTTAATGTTTTTTTTTTTTTTTTTTTTTTTTTTTTTTTTTTTTTTTTTAAATTCAGAGTTTATATGTTTGTATCATAAGAAAAGTTCTTCCGGTAATTACACCAAACAAATTCCAAACTGTAATGATATTTAAAGAATTCTTTTCAAAAAATAAAATAAAATTTTAGTAGTTAAAACCGGAAAATATTTATTCGGTAGTTAAAACTAAAACTTCTCATTTACTCACTTTCCTTTTTTGTATATTATTTTCGAGTGAATTATTTTTTGTGTCAAAAAAATATCACTACAACATTTTGTTACCGGTCATAAAGGATATTGTTTGAACAACAAAAATCAAATTCACTAATAAATGACATACAAAAAAAAACGATCGGATATGAAGAAAATGTAAAGTTCGCTACCCTCATAAGTCATAGATCATTATATATGAAAATTGTCCATCTTGTTCTTGTTAAAAGGAAAACTATACTAATTTATAAAATATTTATATTTATAAACTTTTATTTTGTAATTCCAAATCTTTTTCTTATCTTGATCAAAAGTAATTAAGCATTTAAGATGGAATTACAACATAAAAGTTTATAATATGAATATTTTACAAATTAGTTGAGGTTTTTTAATAAGAACAAAATAATACATTTCAAACATTAAGATCCATAGTAACTTATGAAGGTAATGAACTTTAACTTTTGTTTTATTGTTCACATCTGATAACTTTTTTTTGTATACCATTTTTTGCATACCATTTATCAATGAACTTGATTTTAGTTTTCAAAAAATACAATTACCGGTCGTGACTCGTGAGTGTAAATTCGAACAACAAAATCAAGTTCATTCATAAATAATACAAAAATATTTTTTTCCTTGTTAAATTATAATAAATTTGCATGATGTTATTGAAATTTATAATTGAGTTTTGAGTATGTTTTTAGAACAATATGGCAATTTGAATATGAATTTGATATTATAATAAACACTTGAATATCAGTAGTTGTTAAAAAAAAGGTACATAGTATGAAACAAAAACCTTGGCATGGCAAGCAACTCGGCTGTTTTACACCCACAATCATATCCATGTCGGATCATAACTGCTCTAATAAACAACCCGATTCAAAATATGGATCTATCCATACCCAATGTTTCTTGGGTCAATTTAATTCAATCCAAATGAAGAATCTTCCCTTTCTTCGACCATACTCGTATCACCCCTCCGCTTTTCCCAAAACCTTGCTCATTTCAGAGCTATTTGTCATGATTTTGAAGAAGGGTCATGTTGTTTGCAACTGGAGTTCAAGGTTTTGTGCTTTCGAGGATTTCAAAATACCAGACATGGTGGGTTTTTTGATGATTTTCTTCTCATTTATGCAGAATCCGTGAGGGTTTTGGGTTTGGTTTGTGAGATGATGAAATTAGGGTTTTGGATGTTTGGGGTTTTAGGAAAGGATTGAAATAAGTTGATACAATGCGTTGGGAATTCTTAGTTGATTTTGTTGGGTTTAGTAGGAAAGATTTGGGAATTTAAGCCACGTCCATGATGAGGCAAGTAGGATAATGAGGGAATGAAAAGGGTAGTGATATTTCCATGGATGCTTTTGATGCTTCCATAGATTTTTAAAGTAAGTTTACAATTATACCCTACATTCATTTATATTGTTTTAAAGTTTAATGATACCTTAGGTTTCTTTGTCTTGATTCCTTCCGAAAATGATTCAGTTTCGTTGTTGTTGATTAATAACGATGATTTTTTTTACAGAGCTACTAAGGAGAAGATGTTCGGTTAAAGTTTTGTATTGCAGAATCTGTCATTCAGATCTTCACTTTATCAAGAATGAATGGGGAATTACCACTTACCCAATTACCTTAGGGTACAAAATTACAAATCAAAACACATAGTCTCTTAATTATTCTTTGTATGTTTGATTCGAACAAATCTTTTCTCATTTTCGCTCATGACACAGACATTAAATTGTGGGTATAGTGACGTAAGTAGTCAGCAAAATGGAAAATTCAAAATCGAAGACAAAGTTGGGGGTTGGATGCTTGGTGGGATCTTGTAAATTATGTGGAACCCGTGCAATCGATTTAGAACAATAGTCTTCTAAACAGGTTCTCACTTACGGTGTTCCCAAATTTGATGGAACAAAGCTCCGATCACATAGTTTCAGATGAACATTTCGTCCTATGGTGGCCAGAAAATTTACCGCTTGATGTTGGTGCACAACTTCTACGTGCCGAAATCATCACTTACAACCCTCTCAGATACTTAGAACTTGATAAACCAGGGATGAAAATCGGTGTTTTTGGTCTTGATGGACTTGGGCTGTTGTGCATGTTGTTGAGAAGATGGAGAAAGCTTTTGGTGCAGAAGTTACTGTTTTTAGCACTACTCCTGCTAAGAAGCAGGAATCAATCCAAGGACTTAAATCTGACCATTTCATTGTTAGCAAAGACAAAAAGCAGATGCAGGTTTTTTTTTTTTTTTTTTTTTTTTTTTTTTTTTTTTGTAAATGGTTAACGAATTTGCGATAAGTTTTGAATTTTGAATTGGGTTTTGTTGCCAATAGTTTGTATCGGGTACACTTGATGGCATCATCGACACATTGTCTACAACTCATCCAATTGTGCCATTGTTGAAAGCACTGAAAGATCAAGGAAAGGAAAGCATGGGATCACTGCAGATGTAAAGGTGATACTGATAGATTATGTGGGCACAACTATGGAAAGGATTTTGAAATCTTATGTAAGGTATCAATTTGTAATTGATTTGGTAAATTCACTCTGGCCTTCAACACTTCACCTTTCCTCGACACCCACCCTAAAGACCTTCAACTACCGTGAAGTGTTGAAAGCAAATGTATTTGGGGAGATAAAAGGGTTACTGTTTTATTCATTACAAAAGGATTAATTAATGCGAGGGGCATAATTCTCATTGCCTTTAGAAATAAATGGATGAATCAAAAATTAACGTGGAAGTATCATCTACCTATCAAATAAAGTACTCAAGGACAAATTTTGTAGTTTACTTTGTTTTGGTTATTTGTGGCCATTTTTCATTGGTAGATGATACTTCCACATTACTTTTTGATTCATCCACATATTTTCAAACTGCTCCTGCTTCTGAACCCTGGGATAATTATCCCCCACTTATATTCGACTAAGTCCTCACAATACATGAAAGTTGGAGAATTTCCAATCCTTCTCACTCTCCAATGATCGATCTGATAACAACCAACTCTTTCCAATTGGTGCTCCATTACCAGCCAATCACAAGTGATCACACACTTCTAAGGACTAGCTGAACACTTCCTGAATCCCAAGGAAACCGACAATCCCTAATTCTTGAATGATCCCACACTTAATTCTTGAAGTCCAAAAGATAGATGCTCCAACTAACATCTCAACAAGAGCTACTTCCCTTGGCGACCTCACCCCCCAACCAATAACGGTTACTAAAACCATTGAATCATGACCATGTTGAATAACCATTCTGTGGGACCCTATCCGCAGACCTCCCATATAATACCTTTCTTCCCAAAGTGTTCCAAACTAATCTCTCGCTCTCGAGCTTCTAGAAATCATATCATTCAGGGACTCGCAACCTGACACTCACCAGTTCAATTGCCCACAACTGAACTGTCGTAGCTTAAACCGGGCTACAACTGCTCCCAACACATAGTCTCTAATCCCGAAAGTGCAATAGATCGCACAATAAATCCTTACCTCCTGGTACGAGAGATCCACGGCGAATCGGATATTAGCTCCTATGGGTCGGAACGGTAATCGCGTACGCCTCACAAGATACTCATGCCACATCGACCCATAAGTCCAAAACACGAGGATGCGTATGGTCACGCCTTCGGCTTGCCAATATATCTGGAGCACCTGAACCAATAAACCGAAACCGTAAGCACAAAGATTAGTGACTTCCCCCAAAACACCCATACCCATAACAATACACATATAATCATAAACAACATACAATGGGTCCAATCAACCATCGGGTTGGAATACCCCAGGCCCTCAACCAACAGGTTAGAATGCTAACACACTATGGGTCCAATCAACCATCTGGTTGGAATGCCCCAGGCCCTCAACAAACAGGTTGAAATGCCAACACACTATGGGTCCAATCAACTATCAGGTTGGAATACCACAGGCCCACAACCATCAGGTTGGAATACCCACATACTATGAGTCCAATCATCCTTGGGATGGAATACTCACAGCCCACAACCAACAGGATGGAATGCCCAGGTCTATTGGATTTCGCACAAAGCAGATAAGCCTCAACTGCCAAACAAACATGTGCACATATAGTAGATAATCACATAGCAGTCTATAGACAACAAACCGATCTACCGAATCATACCACATAACATATAATATTATCGTACCCTCTAGGATATCGAACTAACAGATCATACCACATACCACATAATATTATCATACCTTTAGGATACTTATCTAACAGATCGTACTAGCATATCATAACCATATAACAATCCAAAGGGCCGACCTTGGTGCCTTAGACCCTTGAGTATAGTGAGGAAAACTCACCTGACACACTGTTGAAGTCCTACAGACAAAACTCTAGCTTTTGGTTGATAGATTCCTAAGCTGTCAACATCCAACAACACCCAATTAATATTTGGGTTCCAAGCCCAAGGTCCAACATACACTCCAAAGGCCTAATAGTCAACCAATGGGCTAAATCCCAACATATAGCCTAATTTTCCAAATTGGGCCTAGAACTCTACATGGTCTTTCCTTAAGGTCCGTTCAATTATTCTAGTCCAAACTATTTGCATTCCCATGGCCCAATATCACATAATCATAAAGGCCTAGTTATGGTCCATCTATGGCCCAATTTTCAAAATTAGGCCCAAGACTCTCACATGGGCCTTTTCCTAAAATCCATATAATTATTTCGTCCCTTTGCTTATTATTGGAAAGCCCATTAATAGTCCAATCACCAAAGCCCGATAGAAAGACCTAACACAAAGTCCAAGTGAAATTAGGATTTCACATAAAATGATAATTAGGGTTAAGTGTTTCTCACTTAACCCATTAATAACTTAATCCATTAAGTCTAATATTGACTTACGTTGATTTGCCAATGATTATTATTAAATATTTCAAGTTATTAAACAATTCCCGTATGTCCTAATTAATTCTCAAAAATTAGGGTTTCATAGCATTAGGGTTATTTGGGCCCACCAAGGTCTCATTGGGCCCATTAGGGTTTCTTTGGGCCCTTTAGGGTTTCATGGAGCCCACTTAGTCCAAGCATCCCTAAACGAGTCAACACGCAAAAGAGGCACAACGCCACCCAATGCGGCGGTTGATGGCGGCAGCCACCACTCTACCGTGGTGGTTTGGTTTCTTTTCATTATTCCAATTCTAATTACACTTTACAATGTTGAATTCCAAATAACACACACTATCACTAAGACACACACACCCACGGTGGTGCATGGTAGCAGCCACCACCTCACGGTGGTGGTGGTGGCGGTTCTTGGTTTTCCAGCCAAATAAACTACACACAGAACACACACTACAACAGAAACAAACACCCACACATTTCTTGCTTGAAATGGATTCAGCCACCCTCTAGTGGAATTTGGCGGTGACAACGACTGTCTCACAATGGCAGCCACCACCTCACGGTGGTGGCAGTGGCCTATTTTGGTATCTAAACACGTAGCTACACACACCAGCAACCAGAACACACACACACACACACACACTCTTCTGATCTAAAACGAGCCTAGCCACCTAATCTGGTGGCGTAAAACAGCAATGGCGACATGAAACGATGGCAACAGCGGCGGAGATGGTGGTTCGGTGATACAACACGACGACTTCTTGGTTATTTTTATGGCTTCACAATGGCGGCAGAAGTCGTAGAAGAAGGTCGTTGCAGCGGGGGAAGGGAGGTTGCGCCTCCACTGGAGTATGACTCAACATCAATGACGCTAAATAGTGGCGATCAATCTCAACAGGGCGGCGGCTAAGGCTCTAATATAGCGGTTGGAGAAAGAAAGGGAGAAAAAGATAACAGGAATGGATGGTCACTCGAGTTCGCCCGAAGGAAGGCAGCCTCAATTGCTCGATAACTCGGTGGTTCACAACAGCAACTCGATGGTGGCCAGAAGCTACTCACGGCAGCGGCAGAAGAGCACCCAAGAATAGTGGCGGCTGAACATAATGCTTTATGGTTAGGGTTTGAATGATGGTAGCGGGTTTATATACCCTCGACTCCCTTAGCCTTTTTTTCCCATAATAACAAGAATGGTCCCTCCTCCTCTATTTTCTTTCAAAACAAATCCCTAATTTACCTTTTCAACTCTTGCTTCAAGAATCCTTCCCAGAATAAGTCTGATATTTACTCTTTAACCCTCGGAAATCAAAAATATATCATTTGGCACCCTGAAGCCAACACCCCACTAATTTTTATTTGATTTTGGGCTATAACAACATATAATAATAGTACAAATTACTTCTCCGGTCGCAAATTATTATTTAATTATTATATTTTAAATGGGATGTTACACCTCAACTCGACGAGTAGGACTGGAAGAATGAAACCCTAATTTTCAGGGTTTTACGCCCTATTTAAACACCTTAACCTCCATAATTTGACCTCATTTACAGCCTCCAACTCCCAGACCCTAAATCTCAAAATCCCTAGTGCTTTTTGTTAGTTTGTGAGCCATCATTGAGAGAGTTTTGTGTGTTTGAATCTTGTGGAAGAAGAAGAAGCTTGAAGACCCAAGAAGGAAGTTTGTAGATCCAGAAACTTCACCTCATCGTCATCACTTTTTGGAAAGCAAGTCTCAAACTTGCCAAATGATTGCTTAAATCTCTTTCTTAACACTTTTATTGGGTTTTTGGTCCAAATATCTTGATCCTTGGGAAATGGATGTCCCAAGTGAATACCCTTTCAGATCTAGGGTCTTGAAGGGCTTTCATGGCATAAAGGTGCAAACTTTATGGCCATAGAAGCCCCATGCAACCTTTAGACTACCATTTTGGCCTTTTAAGCTCCAAATGGCCATGCATGAAAAGTTGAAGGATTTACGTGTTCATCTAGTCTCTAAGGTCCATATCTCTATTTGTACACTCTATCTCTAAGTATTGATGGCTTTTAGATCAAGATCTAGATCTTTTAGAGTTAAGGTTGAGCTAAATATCTTGAGGGGGGGTATTAACGGGTAAAGTTGGAAACTTTACCCTTTGAAGGACATTTCCACCCTATATCTGAAGTATGGAGCTTAGATCTGAAGATTAGTGACTTAATCCATTAAGAAAGCTTAACAGACTGAGAACTCGACGAGTTAAGAGAGGAACTCGACGAGTAGGGTTGAAGTGCCCCGATTGTAAAAAAGGAAACACTCAATGAGTTCAGGACGGACTCGACGAGTGGGGTTGGAAAGTCATGATTTTCTTGATAGGAGAAACTCGACAAGTTGGGTCGTGATTTTAGGGTTTGTGATTTATGAAACTCGGCAAGTTTATGGACTAGCTCGGTGAGTTGAGTCAATCCATAATGTTGACTTTGACTTTTACTTTGACCAAAGTTGACCCTTAAGGGGGGTATGAGTATGAAAGGGTAATTAAAGGAAATATTTTATGTGTAGGAGTTTGAGTGGGGTTTATTTCAGAGTCGATGATAGTTCAGCTATTCCACAACATTTGAGGTGAGTTACCTTCCTGTAGGAGTAGGTCGAAGGAACCAATGTCGGCCCACTAGTAGTTAATTATAGTTGAGATGATTGTCTTTTTGATAAATGTATGGTATGCCACTATATGTTATGATTTATGTGCTAGTATGCTATGATATTATACGATAGTGGTAGGAGGGGCCCATGTGCTCATGTGCTCATGTCTTCTTCACGTACATCGACTACTACCTAAACCTGAAAAACATGAAACATATCTACTACATTAGACCTTGGGTTTGGTGAGTTATATTCTAATATGTTTCCATGTTTCATATACTCTTTCCTTCTTTTTCTCTTCTTTCTCTTACTCTACAAAACTAATATCTTTTTATACTAACATACATTTTTATTCTTTCTTCTTTCATCTAACTCTTCTACTATTCTTTAGTCTTTGTTTCTACTCTTTCTCATCTCATTTATCTCTTTCTCTATCATCTACCATGTTTCTCATACTCTTCTCTTTTTCATCTCACATTCTTACTAGCCTTTTCTCATGCTCTTCTCATACTCTACACATATTCTATCTTCTTTTTCTTTATCTATATCATACTCTTCTTTTTTCTACATCTCCTTTCTTTCACGTACTATGTATGTCACACTCTATGCATACTCTTCTCATAATCTTACTATGCTATTGACACATCTCTTACTCTTAGAATGATTGTCTCATATAGAACCAACAATCCCCTCTCATTATACAATCTCATTTACCTTCTAAGGGAAACAAAATCCCATTGCATTTTCAGGTAAACTCATTCGGACTTACTCTCCTCACTTATGATCCCTCGTGGATCCTTACCTAATCATCTTCTCTTGGATTCCCTAATGGATTCCTTAATCTTAATCTCTCATGGATTACATTTAAGTTGTTAAAATAATTATTAATTCCTCATGGATTACATTTTGATTCCCATAGGAATCATCTATCTACATCACCAAATGGATCATCGTCCTCTTCCCCCCATAGGGACATAATATCATTCCCATAGGAATCATGCTATTATTATCGTAGGAATCATGCTCTTATTCTTGAAGGAAATTGTATATCATTCCCAAATGAATCATGCTCTTATTCTTGAAGGAATCATATTCTTATTCCAGAAGGAATCATATAACTATTTTTTGTGACTCGTCACATAACTCTAGTCTTACAGACAAATCTATCTCTTTATCTCATCAAGATATCTTCTACTACTATTCTAGTACTTAACTTATTAAGTACTTACTCTTTATATATATCTATCAAAATATATGTATTCTACACAATGTCATGATTGTCTAGATGTACATACATATTTTTATGATTATATTACACATAATCATACTTTTTCTCTATCTTTAATCTCTTAGGTATCACATATACCTTTCTCATCTAGCTATATATACTCTAGGTATATACACATGCTCTACTACATGTTTACAACATATACATCATGCATGCTCTAAATATATGCACATGCTCTGATACATGTGATGGAATTGATAGGTTACAAACTCAATGTAGCTGTAGAAATTCACTTAACACTTAACGGTACATGAAATCTAATGGATCTATGTCTTTACATATTAATAAAAACACACTTATGAAACTTATAACAAAAAAATAGTATAATCAATATCTACAAGTTTTGATTACATACCTTTGATATTGTTATAATAAACTGTGACAACCCAAAGTCTATTCCGTTACATTACCCCGTTTCCGTTGACGGAATATTCCACGTTATAAAAGTTCCGTTAATTTGAGGTCGTAAAATAAATAAATGTTTTATTTATTTATTTTTATGTCGTATAGTCGTAATAAAATAAATAAAACAATTACTTTACATTTCCATATTAATTTGGAAAAACTTAAATTTATTACGACCACTAAATCGGGTGCGACCAAAAGCCCCGTTTAACGGCAGTATCGGGTAGATTTCCATTGAGCCCCAACTCCAACCCCTATATAAGGGAGAGTAAACTTCATTCCAACCTTTTTCACCCTCTCTCTATACTCTCTCTCATAAATCCCGATTTCATCTCAAATCCGCAAATTTCCGCCTCCAAATCGTAAGTTCTTGTACCCTAACTTGTTCAAAACATTATTAGCTGTGGTTTTAACCCAAAAATCGAACTTAGAAGCTGTTAAAGAGGAGTTTACGGCCTAATAGCCTCCTTAGGCCGTAAACCCCTAAAGAGAGGCCAAAATGACCCAAATTTGTTCCTTTGAGCTTAGGAACCAATTGAGGATTTAGCCTAGGAGTGTTTGAAACATAAAACAACAATTTTTGGGACATAAAAGAGGGTTTACGGCCCAAGCACATGCTCAGGCTGTAAACACCCTCTAAACTTATAAAATCAAGTTCCAAACACTCCTAAATCACCCTTAGGCTTAAGATATAAATTAGGGACTTGCTATTTCGGGTTTGGAGCAATTAAACACAAAGAAATGAGGGGTAAAAAGGAGTTTACGGCCCAAGCACATGCTTAGGCCGTAAACACCCCCAAAACCATGTCAAATGATAGTTTTTGTCCCCTAAATGGCCTTATACCTTCATTAGAAAATCATAGGGTTGAATCAAGGGCTTCAAATCAAAGTTTAGAGGGTGCATGAGAGTTCACGGCTAAGCCATAGAGATTACGGTCGTAAACTCCCAAGGAGTGGTCATTTGGACCGTAAACTCCAAGGGAGTGCACCCTTGGGACCCTAAACACCCCTATAGCCTTGGATAATTACTTAAAACCAATTCTAGAAGCACTTGGGACTGGATATTATCCTAAAACACTTCTCCCATCAGTTTACGGTCGTAAACTCATGGGGAATATGGACTCCCAACCGTGAACTTATATAAAGCAAGTTGTAGGAGAGTAAACTCCTTATTCAAGCCATACACACCCTTAGATGTTACCCGGGACACCCCAAACACTCAATCAAAGTGTTTTCCGCACTTTAGGATGCGTATACTTGTTTAATTGGTATTATATGTACAAATTATATGTAAACATATGTTATCATATGTTACTAGGTCACTAAGTGTGCCCAAGTCTTTACTTGGCACCAACCACCCAACCGACACCTTCGACGGATCCACTTACATCAGGTGAGTTCATACCCCTGAATGAACCTTTTAAATGTTTTTACATGTTCTATAGGGGGGAATACAAGTTAAACATGCCAGTTATCATATTAATCACATGTGATTGATAACCCGCATTCACAAGGATTTACCACACTATTAACTGTTTTACCGAGAATGACACTATAAATGGTTTTCTAAAATGTTTTCACTTGTTCAAAACTCTTACTTATACTGTTTTATCAAAGTTTCATTTTAAACTGGTTTATGAAAGGTTTCCAAAGAATTTCTAAGGGTTTTCAAACTTATTTCACAAAGAATACCAAGTTGTGATTTTCTTAAGTATAAAGGTTTTTCCACGGTTTTCATCAAGGTTTTCTTTCATGTTGTATACTCTTACTTGTTAGATACCACTGTTTCGCTTCTACTTAGTTTAAACTCCTACTTGATAACAATTTCACTTCGTGATGTGTTTATACTTGTTATCGCCTCTATTTCGTTCATACCTGTAGTCGCTTATACCTGTTAGACGCTCTTACTTCACTTGTTGTCGCTTCTATATCGTGATACGCTTACACTTGTTTGACGCTCCTATTTCACTTGTTAGACACTCCTACTTCACTTGTTATCGTTTCCACTTCACTTATTGATGCCTCTACTTAGAGAACCACCTCCACGTGTTAAACACTCAAACATAGTTAGATGTATGTATGTGCTTGTATAGGTGCATATAAATAATGATTGAAGGACTTAGGAAGGCTTGTCCGCCCTATTTCCTTTTCTTCGTTGAGATGTGGTCTGGTGGGATCGGATGGCCGTCCGAAGGTCATTTGATTCATTAGTTATATATTATGTATACAAACATAGACATAAAGGTTTACATTAGTCAGTTCAGTTATGAGTCTCTACCACTAGTTCAACACTTATATTGGAAACCCACTACCCACTATTTGGGATGTTTCTTCGGGACACGGCCTTCTCCGTCTTCTAGTTGGTAACCAGAGTCTCCTGTAGGGAGAGCGGACATTGTATGTATAGATCTATACGGGATTGACACCCCCGCACCCTGACTGCTAGCTACAGTCCACGGCCTACCAAGCCAAGGGGTGACAAATGTCATAGTTTATATAGACGCTTGCAGGGCGTCAAGTACTCTAGTGTCGGTTAGTATGGTTACGAGTATCCCAGGTTACCTTATAATTCATGGCCTTAAGGTAACGGTATTTTACACTGTATGCTGGAAACCCACTCTCAGAGTCACACTGTTTTTGGACCTTGCTAGCTGTATCTTTCATTTGATACTGCCTGAGGTCTGTATTCTCTGTTTTAGACCTTACTAGTTGTATCTTTCATTTGATACTGTCTGGGTCTGTATTCTCTGTTTTTAGACCTTGCTAGTTGTACCTTTCATTTGGTACCGTCTGGGGTCTATGTCTCCCTTTGATTAGACTGAGCCAGGCGTGTCTTTTGTTCGATACTCTCCTGGAGTCTATGATTCCTTTTGCCTTAGTCAGCAGTCTTCACTGCTGAGGCATATGTTATTTCCCTGATTTCTCTTACTTTCTTTAATAATCAAATTCTTTATTTTGATAATGATAGCGATTAAGGGAAAACTACTTTTTACCACATAACTCCGTCGAGTCTTGGTAGAAGACTGCTTTTATTAAAGAAAATATAGGATTTTCTGGAAAAGACACTAATTTAATGGATACTCTAAAACTACCACTTTTATTAAAGTTATTTGAATAAAATGACACTAAATACTTATGAACTCACCAGCATTTGTAAAAATGTTGATACTCGCTTTTCAAATAACTTGTATTCTCAAGTCAGCATTAGACAGGTACATCCCCGGAGCTTTTGACGAAGACAGTTTAGTACCAAGTTGCACCTATATTATTACTTGTATTATTTTGATGTGTTGTAATGTAAACCATGTAAAACTATTACTATTAATGCAATGGTTTTTGTACTTTGATTACTATAATGCATGTGTTGTGATACTTGACATGACGTCATCCACCCCAGAACGTTTCTGTCGTTCCGGTTTTGGGGTGTGACATAAACAATATCCTTGAATCCATTTTTGATCTTTAGAAAGCTAGCACCAAAAATATGGTTGCCTCTAATGGCTCACACTCAAACCCTAGAAACCCTAGAATGAAGAGGAAGAGATGAGGGAGGAGGAAATTTTGGCCATAAGCCTCTTGGAAAGAGTATCCATGAAATTTGGACTCAGTTGGTGCTATTTATTGTGTAAGTGGTACAAGGAAAACCCTAGACTTGAATAATAAAATAATACTAATTTATCTATTCAGGTATGGTAATCCTTATCAGCTTTACAAGCCTTCCAGAATCCACCAAAAGCCTTGTAAAATCGTCCACCATAATAAGAGGGTTCTAGAATTATTTCCCTGATCAACCATAAACTATTACAATTCAACCATTGAACCTTTAATTAATTCTAATTAATCCCGAATTGATTCTAGATTAGTTATGATTAATAATTAATTAATTTCAACCATTTGTAATTAATTCTAAATTAATTATTATCTATTTTCAATTAATCTATTAATCATATGACATATTAACAAATCATTTTATCTCTCTCCTAATATCAATTCCAATTATTTTTGGTTATGAAGACAACCCAAAAAGGACTTTGGTTTTAATTACAATAATATATCAATTTACTTATGACCTTAAACACATTAATCCAACAGTCTCCCACTTGGATAAGTCTATAACTAAAATTTCTAGTATAACAAGAGTGCTTTCCAAAGTCATTGTCGAACTCTGATTCAAATCAGACATTATCCCTAAGACAAGTGATTAGCTATTCCTTTGTTCTATAATATATTGTATGGACAAGATACATGGATATGGATCAATATCATTGTCTAAGATTTTGTTTCCCACTTTCCGATTTATGAGGATTGGATCCAGACTACTAATCGAACACATCAATTTAGTTCGGACAAGGCCTTGCACATGAATGTCAACATCAAATCACCTAGGGGACCAAAGATATTGCTTTTCCTATTAGGGAAAGGGAACGAATAAACCATGGCTACATAATTATAACTTTTACTTATCATGCCACACATGAAACTACATTTTATGACATCCATTTGTAGATGTGTGTATGCAATACCAATGCATTAAAGATTCATAAACCATAACTTATGTGTCTCAGTTTGAAGAATAGTAGATGTTATCGTCTTATACTTACTTGTGATCGACTCCATGAAGTAATCTCTAAGAGTGGGTTTATCCAATAACTAAAACCCTTCAAGCACTCATGAGCATAATAACAATCTTCATGTAACATAACTTTACCATAAATAATTCTATTAACACTTCATGACAATCTTAAATCATTACATACTCCCAAAAGTATGACCAAATGTGGAATTTTGAATAATAATTAAATTCCTTATGGAAGTAAACATACAAAATTAAAACCAACAATAAACTAATTAACTATGGTATCAAATCCTTTAAATACAAATAAATCCCTATTATCTAATCATCATAACTATTACGAATTTATTCATTGCAGATTGCTTTGGGTAATCAAATAACTACTTAAATTAAATAGCATTAGTCATGTCATGTTATAAACATGCATATTATGTCTCTCTACTCCTTCCTTTATGAACAGATCGACTGGACATTACTACAATAATGCTCATTGATATGACCTTATTTAACTATATATTTTAGGCCATTATCTTAATATATTTGATTAAAATGTTGTATTTTAAGATATATGATACTTAATATGCTTGAAAATGTTCATATACATTTAGAATGGGAGTTGAGATGCAAAATGAGGAGAACAGAGCTGGAAAAGATGCAAAAATGGTGTTGCTGAAAGCTTGAGTTCTCTTCAATGTTTTGGCCATATCTCATGACTCATAACTGTTGGATTAGGTGTCTAAGCCCATAACTATAATTAGTATGTACTTGACCCGATAGTAGCATGGTCCTTTTGGGTTGCCTTCACCAAAACAACTTGACTGGATGAATAATGGAGAAAGAGGTTGATTATGATTTATTAATATATTATGTGAATAATATATTAAAAGAGAACTCATATTATTTAATTAATATTGGTCAAGAATTAATTTAGAATTAATTTTTTGGTCAAAATAAATTAGTTAAATTAAGGTGACTGATATTGCAATTATGTGATAATTGCAAAATGGGTTGAGGATGGATGAAATCTTATGGATAGCCCATAACGATTTCTTCCATGATAAGGATTCTGGAAGGATCTTATGGGATGCTTAGAGCTAAGCAACCAGATTAGGTCTTTGACTTAAACCCTAATTCTTCAGCTATATAAGGAACCCCTTGACATCATATTTTCGGCTACAAGAAACCCTAGAAGGATCTTAGAGCTGATTTTGAGCCTCCTCCTCCTCCTCCTCCTCCTCTCTCTCTCTCTCTCACTCTCATATTCTCCGACTTGCTTCTTGGTGTTTGTGATTGATTAGAGGTGTTACACTTGTGATACTAAAACTCTTGAAGGTTGAAGATCTTCAAGCTCTAATTGAAAGGTAACATCCTAACTTTCTTTAATTATAATTTTCAATTTTATGTATGCTAGATTAGGGTTTATGTGACATCCCCAATTTCACGGCCATAAAAGACTGATTTTGTTTATGCTTTATGAAAATCAGAGTACCTCTTTTTAATAAAAATGTTGCGGAATTTATTCCCAGAAAAACACGATACATACGTTATCAAAGCATTTTTGAAGAAACATATTTTATTCATTTTAAAACATTTGGGATGTCATCGTCAATACAAAAACATAAGCATAAACAGAACTTACATTCATTTCACTAGTGATCTATATCTCCTTAATCTCTTAGTGTAAAGCAACTTCGTATCGATACCTGTGATACAATTAAACTGAGTAGGTCAGGCTTGGGAGCCTGGTGAGCATATAGGGGTTTTACCCCACAATAAATAAATTTATTATGCTTAAACATCAATCAACCCAATTACCCAATCCCCATTATCTTATTCATTTCTTAAGGATTTACCCTAAAAACAACTATCACTCATTACTAAGGATTCATCCTAAGGAATAGGCACGAAGTCCATCGCTGCCCAAGGTTTATATTACAAGCACTAACAACATCGATCCCCACATACTGATCCTATACAGTGATCTTACTAGATCTAGCCTAAAGGATCGATATGAACAACCAACTAACTAAACTGCTTCGGAAATTCCCTAGCAACAAACGAGGATTGAAGAAGACATCAAATGAATGGAATAAGTTTAACCACGAACCTTTGTTCGTAAAAGAAAGAACCACCATACAATTAAGTCATGGGTAATTATTAATGCCTAGGCTGTGGTCTGAATATCGTGAGGTATATAACCCCCAGACGCACCTTATCCGGCAATGGAAACGCTGACTAATGCCTAGGCTGTGGTCTGAATATCGTGAGGTATATAACCCCCAGACCCACTCTAATCCGACATCGAGAATGGAAACACTAACTAATGCCTAGGCTGTGGTCTGAATATCATGAGGTATATAACCCACAAACTCACTCCTATCCGACATCGAGAATGGAAACACTGACTCATGAAGCTCATCCGATCACTTCATAAAAGAAACAAAGACTCCAAATCTCTTCAAAATAAAGGTATAGGGAAATTACTAATAAAGTGCTCTCGTACGCTCCCGATGGACTTCGTGCCTATTCCTTAGACACACGTAATAGTGTCAAAACGAAGAACTAACGGATGAACACATAGTTCAAAAACGCCTAATGAACATATAGTTCAAGAACACCTTATGAACATATAGTTCAAACATACCTACCGATTACAAGTCTGCTAACGTTCTACTGGACTATCTAAATTAGTCTGTGATCGTTGTCTATACTCTGCTAGATGACTAGATCATCTTAAACATCGATACCTCTCATCACCTTTTATTTCATGATACATCATCTAATTCATCTACCCATACTTTACCCAACATATTTGTAGATAAAAATACATATACAGTTTAAAACTTGTATAAAACATCTATTCAACAGTCACCTTAATTAAATAATTAATATAATTACACATAGCACGTATTTAAAAGAAAATACTCCATATATATGTGTAAGGTGAAAGTGACTATACACTCACTTGAGTAGGTGGTGACTCAGCACCCGGACAGCGCTTCGATACTCTCAAAACAATTTTCCTTCGATAAAACCTAGTATCAATTCCATTAGGGTTTAGTCTAACGTCAACCGTGACTAATTAATACTTTAGCTATTATTATTATTATATAAGCATTAAATAACACTCAATATAACTCATAATAATAGCCCAAATAATTATTTTAAGGACCTAATAACATTACTATAGTTATTTGAAATCTATATTAAAAATTGCGTAAGCGTAGCTCACTTACAACGCATTTTAAAGAAAACCGGGCTTTATTTGGAGCACCGTTTCGAAACCTAAAGACTATTTTTCTCGGGACTCCATGAACCTCGTGGATTCCTTAGGGTGCTAGGGGATCACCTAGGCTTAGGGGAGGGTTAAAACCCTTAGAGAGAGAAAGTTTAGAGAGAAGAAATGAAGAAAGGTGTGAGATTTTCGGAATGGCTCGCATGCTATGTATAGTAAGTTTTTATGACACTGACGTCGTGAGTGTCATACGACACACGTCGTGAATATCATGATTCACTCCGTAGACTTGCCATTTGCGTTCCTAGCTTCAGATGGTGGCCATGACACCTCACGTCGTGAGTGTCATAAAGTTCACGTCGTGAATTGGATCTTATCCTCTCGCAGCTTCTAGATTCCGAATTATGACAGAATGTCGTGACCGTCATAATTCTCAATTCGTGAATTGGATCTTATCCTCTAGCAGCTTCTAGATTCCGAATTATGACAGAATATCGTGAGCGTCATAATTCCCAAGTCGTGAATTAGCTAGTTTAGGGTTTTTAAAAGCTAAATCTTCGGAATGCCATACCTTTTGCATACGAACTCCGTTTTTGACGTTCTTTATATCCACGCGTAGGTGGAGATGTATTCTACAACTTTAATTTAGATCCATAAGGCTAAAATGTCCTCTATCTTAAATTCACTATTTACGTCTCCCGGTGTCGTGCCGGTTTTGCCGAAAAACTTCGACGGGCCATAACTTCTTCGTTATAACTCGGATTTCAGCGTTTTTTATATGTACGGAACCCTTGAGACATATTATACAACTTGGTTAAGATTATTTATTATACATAATCTTTTGTCGAAAATTCATTTTCGACCCCTATTATCTCTAAATTGACTAGTCCGGATCTACGGGCGTTATAGTTTACAAGCTTTGGATGATTGTTGCATTTATAATTAGAAAAACTAGATCCAAAGCTTTAGGGTTTGCATGTACACCATAAGATTGTTGTTATGCTCAAAACCCATCAGTGGTATCAGAGCCTAGGTTGTGTTTTTCTATTACTATTGGATTAGGTATCTAAGCTCATAACAATAATTGATATGTACTTGACCCAATAATAGCATGGTCCTTTTGGGTTGCCTTCACCAAAACAACTTGAATGGATGAATAATGGAGAAAGATATTGATTATGATTTATTAAATTATTATGTGAATAATATATTAAAAGAGGAATCATACTATTTACTTAATATTGGTCAATAATCAATTTAGAATTAATTTTGTGGTCCAAAGAGATTAATTAAATCAAGGGGATTGATATTGTAATTATGTGATAATTACAAAATGGGTTGACGATCCCTATGGATAGGGTGGACGAAATCTTATGGATAACCCATAAGGATTTCGTCCGTGATAAGGATTCTGGAAGGATCTTATGGGTTGCTTAGAGCCTAAGCAACCGGATTAGGTCTTTGACCGAAACCCTAATTCTTCAGCTATATAAGGAACCCCTTGGCATCATAATTTCGGCTACAAGAAACCCTAAAAGGATCTTAGAGCCGATTTTGAGCCTCCCCCCCCCCCCCCCTCTCTATCTCGTATTCTCCAACTTGTTTCTTGGTGTTTGTGATCGATTAGAAGTATTACACTTGTGATACTAATGATGGGTTTTAGCCATAAGAACATCTCATGTGCCCATACAAACCCTAATGCTTGGATCTAGGTTTCTCTATTGTACATGCATTCATCTAAGACTTTAAACCCTAGATCTAACATGTGATAATCGATATTAACATAAGAATATGGTTTAGATCTTATCTTTGATTGTTATGTAGTAATAACAATCTACTCTTCCTTGTAATTGGCTTCTGAAAGCTTAATGTCACAAATGTCACACCTCTAATGGCTCACAAACACCAAGAGCAAGAGGATGAAGAATGAGAAGAGGATAGGCACCCAAAAACGTCTAGAAACCCTAAGGAATCAATCAACCACGTTCATGGTGCTCTAGGGGTCCTTAAATATGTGAGGCTATTAAGGTTATCTAACAAGAAAACCCTAATTTGACTGCTTAGGCCCTAAGCAGCCCATGAACTCCCTCCTTAGAGGCCTTGGATGAATTCTCATGGGTTTCCCCATAGATTTCGTCCACTCCTTCCTTTATGGAGTCCATTAGCCCAATATCTAACTATCACACAATTGACAGTTCTAGTCCCCTTTATTTAATTAATGTCTTTTAGCCACAAAATTAATTCTTATTAATTCTTGACTAATGTTAATTAAACAATATGATTTCTCTTATAATATATTAGTCACATAATATATTAATAAATCATAATTAATCTCTTTCTCCACAAATCATCATATCAAGTTGCTTTGGTGAAGGAAACCCAAAAGGACCATGCTCACAATCAGGTCAAGTATATACCAAACTATTTATGGACTTACACACTAATCCAACAGTCCCCTACTTGGATAAGTCTAATAACTATTCTACGTATAACTTCAAACCTGATCAACAATCGTAGCTTTCAAAAGCCACCTTCAACTCTGATCTTATCAAATATGCGTCCTTTAGATAATGGATCATACATTTCTCCATTCTAGATATCATATGAACCGAGACATGGATTTAAATCATACTCTCTGTTTATGTGTTGTTTCCTGATTTCCGATTTCTGAAGACTGACAACAGACTACAATTGAACACATCAAATCAGTCCCAGCTTGGTCAAGCGCTTAGGTGTCATCACTAAATCATCGAGGGGCCCATAGATATCGCTTTTATCCTACTTTGGGTAAAAGGAATGGATAAACTTTGACTCAATGCTCACTTGTACTCACTCACCTAATTACACACAACAATACATTTTATAACACCAAGTTACTGGTGCACTTACATATTATCAATGTGTAACTGACTTGCAAGATACAACTTACATATCTCGGTTTCAAGAATATAAGATATTACCGTCTCACCAATCACTCGTGATAAAATCCATGAAGCGATCCAAGTGAGCATGGGTTTAATCCAATACTCTAATCTTATAGCAACACTCATGAACTCTGTAGCAAACTTGTGCTATATCTAAATATTTTAGACAATCTACAGACGGATTCATGACAGTCTTCTTTCATACCTACTTCAAAAGTATGAGCGACCGTGGAGGGTTCGACTAATCTTATTATTCAGGAAGTCAAAACATGCAAAGTGAAACATAAGAATAATACTAATCCTATATGGCCCCAAACTTTTGAGTATAAATAAAACACCTTTTATTTAATCACCATATTGATTACTCATTATTTGTTGTTTTGGGTAATCAACTTCTTACTTGAATTATAACTATAATTGTCCCATGCTCGTAGCATGCACACTATCTTTACCTATGGTCCTTACTTTGTGAATTAGTATAATTGAATAACATTTTCAATCACACTCATTTCACAATTCCTAATCCATTAGTGTAAGAATACAAAATTCTCGCCACTACTAGAATATGTTAGATTCTAACATTTTATGCAATAGTCCTTTTTGTAATGTCATGGCACAAAAGTCACCAAGAATCGGCTAATGAAATTACAAAATACTCTATTGGAGATTGTTACAAGACAATTCCATGGTCATGAAGTCTCATATTCAAAGTACATTCCTTTGAACATCCTTCTTGCATAAAAGTTTCTAATCTAGACATTTATTCTCGATATCCAACTCCTAATATGGAAACATTTCCATATTTTCCATATGACAATTCATTCTAAATAGAATATTATCTATTCATAACAGTGTCAATACGGTCCATCCATGACAATACTTTCAACTGTCCACAAGTGACCAATCCTTGGTGAACCTTAGATTGTACTTGGCAGTTGTTTAATTATTTTACTCAAAATCGGTTCTATTTCCTTTTTCCTTCTAAATGCCCTAGGCATTTGGAAAATATTATAATGGTCGAATATTGAAGCATATGTAATCGATCTTATACCCGAAGCGTATGGATACAATGGCGCAATGAAAAATGTGATACTTTACCAGTTTCTTACTATAATATCGTCATAATATTTCTATTTGTCGTGTTCTCAAAATTCGAACTATGAAGAGGGATGTTGTAATCATAATCGAACTTTGAGAATGCAATAAATATATCCTTGACTAAATTCAACTAAAATTTCACGATCTAAGCTTTTAGATTGGAAATGAAGTATAACATTCTCTTCCTTAATTATAGCAAAAACAACTTTTCAACCCCTACAACTTTGCAAAGTGAAACTCTTTGTTTTTCTACAATTAATATTGCCAACTTGCAATACGAAAATAATAATCATTCTCCCACTAACATGATGATTATATACATTCCAACATAACATTTATGCTCCCACTAGCTTTGACACGTATTCAGAAAACAATTGGATTTCTAGAAGACAATACTTATTGACTTCCAAAGTTCATATTTCCAATACGATGTGCTTCGATAAGCCTTTATATAAGCTTCTCAAACATATAAACATTTCCTCAGACAGCTCGTATGTGTGTCTAAACTAATTTAGAACTTATATTACTAAGTCGCAAATGTTCAGACTAATTGCCAAATCTCACAATTCAAACTATGAAGAGGGATGCCGTAATCATAATCGAATTTGAGAATACAATTTACATAATCGCTATCTCCTTAAAATCTCTCTTAGTTAAAGCATTTCCTCACAATCATTTTCATAAAGGAGAGAAACCTTATGACACTTAGAATTTATGGTGTATGTGTTCCTATCCATGTGAATTTGCTAGGGGTGGCAATTTATGACACGACACGAAACGAAATTGGGACGAAACTAAATTTTGAATTCGTGTTCGTGTTAGCTATAAAAAACACGTGTCGTGTTCGTGTTCGAAATTCAACACGAAACGATTTAGTAATTTTTTATCGTGTTTTCGTGTTTGTCGTGTTTATCGTGTTTTATTTGATAAATTATTCATTAAATAAACTAGTTTTTAGTATATGTTATATTTTTCGTGTCGTGTCGTGTTTGTCGTTTTTTACTTCGTTTGTTTTCGTGTTAGTTAAAAAAAACACGACATTGTGTCGTGTCGTGTTCGTGTTACAAAAACCTTGTCGTGTCGTGTCGTGTTAGACAGAAACACGAATCGATAGCACGATTTGCCACCCCTAGAATTTTCCATAACCATAATTGAAAGATAATGTTTGTGACAAATTCAAACTCTTATGGACAGAACTTGTCCATTCTTAATTTCTTGTCATTAAGGGTCCCACCATTGCTTCCAAGTTATCTAGCAACACACCTATTCCAATCAATGTACTTTCATTTCATCAGGTGCTTGCCTTATGCATTCTATTTAGAACTCGTAGAACTCATATGCATAGTTTACTAAATCGGAATGGCACAGAAACAAGATCATGTCAGCACGATGGGTTACAAACCTCAAGTTGTGTGCTAGTGTTTAATAATAGGTTTACTCTTGATTAACTCTCGAAACTTTTCAAGATCATTTAGACTCCCACTGACCTCTTGACATATAAGATTCTCTAATCAAGAAACATTTCTTGATAAACAAATATTCAAGAGTTAGTGTGGATTCTCATCAAGACAAACACTACACACCAATTTCAAACATGCAAGAGTAAGAAAAACAATTTTTCTACTTCACATTTGATGAGTGTGTGTCACTCAATTCACAATCTTGGAGTACGATTCTAAGACTTGATTTTGAAACGAAGTATGACTCATTAAGATGATCATAAAATCCGATACAAAATTACTCTCCCTTCTTCTTAGATTAAGGAAAATTTTATCTTTCTGCCTAATTGATTCTTCTTATTCGTTCTGCCATTCATTGAAACTTTTCAATGATTCAGAATTCCACTTAATCTTGTAAGCATAACCACATTTACTAGACTTTTAGTAAATTATGACGAATAGTCTTATTGTTATTTGTGGTGGACTTGACTAGTGCACGACATTGTGTTCTATTCCTTTAGTCATTCACTTGACTCACATACTTGTGTGATCAAGGAATTAGTCTTAATTTCCTAAGTACCAAGATTTCCATACATCACATGATTCAAATCATATGATTCCTAGTTTGTGTCCTATTGAAACTTGGGTGATGGGAATCTTTCCTTACTTAGAAAATTTTGACACTACCATAAATAACATAACTAAGAATCAAACCCATTTATATAAATACACAAACATCATTTTTTCACAACGATTTCATTGCAAGGGTATATATAAATAAGACAAATCAAAATTTTATTTTATTCATAAAAGCTGTGGAAAACATGCCCTTACAATGCAAAATTAACTGAAAACCTATGTAATCAAATATTCCTAACAACTCTATCATAACTTTCTAAGCTCAAAATATGATCTTCGAATCCATGCGATCGTGATCCATTTCTTCATGATCAGACTCATCTTGCTCTTCCATCAAGTTTCCTCTCTTTTCTCTGATCTTGCAAAACATTCAAATGCAATCTTATCACATTATGTATTAAGAATCAATGAACAGGAACTTAATGGAGTTAGATAGTGGATTTTACCTGAAGTAGAGCCATACTTCTTGACTCTCCCATCTCTTAGATTCTTCAGGCCCTCTGGACAACTTCGTATCCAAATCCCCTTCTATTGGCAGCATAAATAGGTGGCTTCTCCTGGAGTGACCACATAACTATGGTTGGTTGAATTATCAAACAATTATGCTCCATTACTTTGCCAAATCATTTCTGATTCAGCAGCAATAAGCGTGTAAGTTAGATCAATGAGGGTCGCATCAAGATCCATCATATAATACTATCTTATGAACTTGTCATATGATTTAGGGAGTGACTAAAGAACCCAGTCTACAGCCAACTTCTTTGGAAAAGATGCACCCAACATTGTCAACCTATCGATGTGTGATTTCATCCCTAGGACATGAGCACACACGGATTTTCCATCTTCATGTTTCATTGCTAACAGGGCTTGAGTGATTTTGAACTTTTCAATTCTTTGATCTTGTGGGTTTGGGAGAACAACAGGAGGAGGTGGAGGAAGTGAAACCAAGTTAGTCCACGATGCATGGATTGATCTTTCACCTTCATTGTGTAACATATTTTCACTTTGAGCAGGAAACCTTTTCCTTGGGATTCGGGAAGACCATGGTTAGATTCAGAGATCTACAAAATGGGAGAAAAATCAAGTTAGTTGATTGATTGAGTCCTTAATAAATCACCCAAATGAGATATTAAGGCTAGGACCCAACACAATATTCCACAACTTGGGAGAGGGATGTCATAACCCAATTTGCAGAACATTTGAAGGTAAGTGAATGACGATTCACTAATTTTCCACCATGAAAAATGAAAAAGAGATTAGGTTTTAAATGTATTGAAAAACTTCTAGATCCTTTGAGATTCATTGAACTTTTCAATGGCATGTTTAAATCTCGATATGCCCCTCGATTTGTGACTGGGATGCCGAGGATCACAAAACAGGGTGTGAATAACCATGCAAACTTACATGGTGCCCCCAATGTTACAATCACCTATTCGATGTGTTGGCTAACCACACACACTCCACCAAACTATGGCAAACACTGAGTCACCCTTTGCTACCTTTGCTTAGAACCATTTAGTGTGCCAGTTAACCACACACGCTCCACTAACGTCTTCGCAAGGGTACAAAGTGTAATTTCATGGGATTGCATCAAATTCACTTTTGCCTAAAGTAACTAAGATTGGGAATTTAAAAAAAACATTTAGTTACTTTATACTTCATTATACTTTTAATGGAAAGGGTTTGCCTTATCCTACCCGTTCGGCTAACGACCCTCCACCAATCAAGGAAGCGGTGAGTGAGAGTGGATACCCATTAAACAACCATTTTATAGGCCATAACCTTATACCCCCTTTATAGATCGGCTTCGTGAATGAGGCCTACTGACGGTAAGACTACCAGTTTAAGTTATACATATATAATATTAGACTTTTAATGTTATATATAGTATAAGGGTGTATTTTACACTTTTAAAATACTAGGTGGTCTAATTTAATAAATTACACTTTTAATTTAATTAAATGTAAACCATATCACTATGGATTTATTAATTTTATTTTAATTATACACTTAATTAATTTAATAAAACCATAAGGGTGCAGTTTGAACTTTTTCAAAATTAAGTTTTTAGAATTTAACATTTTAAACTTTTAATCAAATTTTAATTTCCAAAATTGAGGACGAGTTTTGAAACTTTTCAAAACATTAGGTTTTAGAATTTAAATATTTCAAAATTAAACTTTTTAATCAAAAATTTAAATTCTAAAACTTGAGGGCAAGTTTTGAAACCTTTCAAAACTATTAGATCAAAATACAAATAAAGAAATTAAACAATTAATTGGTGATTATCTAATTATGAGCTAATAAAATTTCATGCAAGATAATAATCAAATAATCTAAAAAATTAACATTTGTCATATAAGGAAGTAAATATTTGATTAATTTGAAATTATCTTTTATTTTGGTAAGGATAATCATCCAATATCAATAAAATTCGCAATTTATCAATAAAAAACGATTTGACAATTATCCCACAACAAAATAGGCATGAAATCCCGAGAATCCATCTTCCTGACAGCATGACTTGCCGAGTTCCCATCGGGACTTGCCGAGTTCATCCTACTCGATGAGTTCACTTTGGGACTCGACGAGTTTATCGGTCAGAGGAGCAAAAAAATCAATTTTACAACAAGAATGAATATACGAGGCATCAATACAATGGAAACCAATCAAGGTTCTGATACCACTAATGAGTTTTAGCCATAAGAACATCCTATGTGCTCATGCAAACCCTAATGCTTGGATCTAGGTTTCTCTATTGTACATGCATTCATCCAAGACTTTAAACCCTAGATCTAACATGTGATAATCGATATTAACATAAGAATAGGGTTTAGATCCTACCTTTGATTGTTATATAGTAATAACAATCTATTCTTCCTTGTAATTGGCTTCTGAAAGCTTAGTGTCACAAATGTCACACCTCTAATGGCTCACAAACACCATGAGCAAGAGGATGAAGAATGAGAAGAGGAGAGGCACCCAAAAACGTCTAGAAACCCTAAGGAATCAGTCAGCCACGTTTATGGTGCCCTAGTGGTCCTTAAATATGTGAGGCTATTAGGGTTTTCTAACAAGGAAACCCTAATTTGACTGCTTAGGCCCTAAGCAGCCCATGAACTCCCTCCTTAGAGGCCTTGGATGAATTCTCATGCGTTTCCCCATAGATTTCGTCCACTCCTTCCTTTATGGAGTCCATTAGCCCAATATCTAACTATCACACAATTGACAGTTCTAGTCCCCTTTATTTAATTAATGTCTTTTAGCCACAAAATTAATTCTTATTAATTCTTGACTAATGTTAATTAAACAATATGATTTCTCTTACAATATATTAGTCACATAATATATTAATAAATCATAATTAATCTCTTTCTCCACAAATCATCATATCAAGTTGCTTTGGTGAAGGAAACCCAAAAGGACCATGCTCACAATCAGGTCAAGTACATACCAAAATAGTTATGGACTTAGACACTAATCCAAGAACTAAATCTCTCAAAGGCTGAAGATCGTCAAGCTACAATTAAAAGGTAACATCCTAACTTTGTTTTAGTTATTATTTTCGATTTTATGTATGCTAGATTAGGGTTTACAAGCTTTGGATGATTATTGCTTGTACAATTAGAAAAACTAGATCCAAAGCCTTAGGGTTTGCATATGCACCATAGGATTGTTGTTATGCTCAAAAACCATCAGTAACTCCGGTTGACGAGATTCAAGATGTTCCGAAAACTAGACAAAATTTCAGACGCGTTTTGTGTTTATGCCAGATTTTGCTTGTGTAACGCCCGCAACTTCGGGATATACATTTAAGGTATAATAGATAATAATTATAAATATAAATCCTCGATTAGGATTACCATTAGTCATGCATGTTGCAAACTACGTATTATTAAGTCATTTTAGTAATTTATCGATAAGCGACAAAATGGAAATCTTGATAAAAAAGATATTTATGACAGATAATATTGACATAAAATGTAGGAGTTGCGATATGAATCTCGTACACATAAAGCACACTCAAATTCGACTTTGTATGCAGAAGTCATGAACTTCCGAAGTTTTCACGATCAGTCAGTGTATTGTAAATAGTAAATCGGAGATAGGTTGCTTATTAGCCTAAGTAACCTAAATAAAAGTCGTAGCATTCGTTAAACTGAGAGAGTGCATATAGAGAACGTCCAAATCTGACTTCATAAGAGAAAGTTATGATTTTTTTACGTTTCAGCGCAATAGTGTGTAAAATTGATATCGACTTTTAGATCGGTTGATTGTTAGTCTAAACAATGTAAACGAAAATCGATAATCTTGTTAATAGGAACCCGACAACATAAAGACAGTCGAGAACGGACGACGAAAGAGAGAGTTGTGATCTTTCTAACGGACTTTAACAATTTGTTCCTGTTAAAAATATAACTTTAAAAATAAAGTCAAAATTAGACGACGGAGTCTAAACGAAAGTTGTAGATCTCGTCGATAGATATGCGTGGATATAAAACTCGTTGAAAACGGAGCTCATATGAGCAGGTTATGAATTTTCTAACAAAACAGAAAATTTCACGAGCAGTCACGCACACAGATAGCATACGCGACACACACTGACACACAAATTGTTTTTTTTGGTCAATAGTTGACAAAAAGTCAAATCTCTCTAAATTTCATGTTCTTACAAAAGCCCTTCAAAAAAACAAGGAAAACATGATGTTGCAAATAATGCCCATTAGGAAGTGAAAAGGACACAAAAATGTGTTAAAAACGATAACAAATATGTTGTTTTATAATATGTTTATTACTACACTTGTTTCCCTCATAAATGGCATCTTCATCAGCTCGATATAAAAATGTGTTCTTGAATGGTCACATCTCTGAAACCGTCTTTATGGAGAAACCTCCATATTTTGGTGATTTTTGGTTTCCCACTCATGTTTCCTGCTTAAAGAAGACGTTATTCGATCTTAAACTAGCTCCTTGAGTTTAATATCATGTTAGGAATTTTCTCATTCAACTTGAGTTTTAATTGTAGTCGAGCCAATCCATCCTTATTCATTTCAAACCATGAATCGTGTGTCATATATCTTTTAGTCTATGTTGATGATACCAATATCATCTCTCACACCCTGAACCGGTAAAACAACGGAAACGTTCGTGGGCGGATGACATCATGTATAGTATCACAACAATTGAATAATAGAGATCAGAGCGAACACAACCATCATATATATAATTGATAAAGTTACGTGGTTTGTATGTATTACATGTTTAAAAAAATCAATTGCAATATGATGATATAAGACTTGACTGACGTCTTAGCATCTGATCTTCAAAAGCTTGTTGTTACCTGTCTTAGCGATTCCCTGAGAATACAAGTAGTTTTGAAAAAGTGTCAATAATTAAGTTGGTGAGTTCATTAGCGTTTGTATGAGAAAATCCAGTATTTTCTTGTAAAATGAATTGTAGTATTAAATACTCTAAGATCGAAAATGTATGAATATTATTACACTTGAAAGTAGTTTTGATAATTATAAAACTATTTGAATATATGTTCCCCGACATGTAAGTTGTACTATACTGAATATAGTGTACTGTAGTTGTACTCTGTGTAAAACCCTTTGAATGTATGTATCTAGAACTACCAATTATACTATGAAATGGTGTAATGTAGTTTTATTATTTAACAAAATTGATTAGATGTAAGTTAGCCCCATAAATCAAATGTATTAGTTAATACCCCATGTGAGTTATTGTAACCATGCTAGCGACTAGTGGCTTGTCCGACGCTCTTTAGGCGTCGGAGTGGTACCACATTTGTCACCCCATACATGTCGGCCTAACTGTAGCTAACAGTTTAGGTGCAAGATTGTCAATCCCGTATAGATCTATACACAAGTGTCCTGCACTCCCTACAAGAGACTCTGGTTATAATACAAGACTTTAGTGTGTACTCTGGAAGTACATGAAGATAGTGTATCACAACCTTGTATTAATTCGTTTACATATAGTGTAGTGAAAATATCTTTTCTTGTAATTTTATGTATTACCCTTTCATAGTGTTTACATAGCGTGAAAATAATTATTCTTTTAAATAATTATTTATGCATCCCCAACAGGGTAAAATAGTGTGAATGTTCCATAAACTATACCTATTATAGTTTATATAGTGTTTTGGTTGAAATAGTAAATCCTTTTTATGCTATTATCAATTTACCCTGATAATCAAGTGTAATGAAATAATTATATATATACGTTTATATAATTATAAACTTTTTATTCAACCTGCTACAAAAGGGTTAAAGTTTTGTTGTAATCATATCAATATCCATGTGCACACATACATACATATATATATATATATATATATATATATATATATATATATATATATATATATATATATATATATAGTGAAAATAACAATGCAACTGTTTGTATTTTAACACAAGTTTTCTTGTGTTTTACTTGTATTCCCCCCTAAAACATGGGAAAATCGTGGAAAATGTAAGGGTATGAACTCACATCGGGTGTGTTCTTGGCTGGATAACGAAGTGAGTGGCGATATTCTTCAAGTTAGAACACGTGAATATAGCCATATTCTAATTTGTTTTAAACACATAATAACATGTGTAAATTAGATAAACAAATATGTAAGTGTTATAATAACACCAGATTGTAAAAGGAATCTTACAATATATCCTAAGAATTAACTTGAAGGATAACTGTTTATAGGCAAATATTGAAGATGTTCTTGGGAAACTTTTGAAGATATGGAGCTGTTATTGGCAAAGATATGAAGATTTTAAGATTGTTTTAGGAACTTTGAGAGGATTTGGGTGAATTTGGGACATAAATGAGGGAATTAGGGAGGGGTTTTCGGTTGTACATATATATAAGAGGTGAAGATAATGTGATAGGTACATTGGGATGTGTATTTTATCCTTTTGGAACGTGTACCACCGCTTAAAAATTGTGATTTCAACTTATGTTCTAACCGAGAACCCATGATTTCAGTCAAAAAGTCCAACCGAGAACCTAGGGTCTTTGGTCTAGAGGTTCTCGGTCCAAAGGAGTTCTCGGTGGGGTGGTTCTCAATCAAGGGTTGGATCTTGGTCAAGGCTTAGGGGATTTCGGTCAAGCCTTTGATTTTGGTCTAAATTGTTTCTCAATTGATGTTTTCAATTTTGGTGGTTTTTTATTCCAAAAACTGAAAACCCTTGAAGTGGGGTATAATTCACTATTTATTGGATTTAATCTTTAACTATTTTAATTATTTGACTTATGTTTGACTCGTTTGACTTTGGTTTAACTTCTTTGACTTTTATTGACCCGAAATAACCGGTTGTTACATTCTCGACAACCACAACACTACTATTTGTGATTTCATCTCTCATCTTAATACTAAATTTCCCATTAAGGAATTTGGTTTCCTAAAACTGGTATGTATGGGTCTAAACATTGTGGAGGAGGCTGAGGTAGCCTCCCTTCCCACAAGAACACCGCTCTAAGTTAATGAAAAGGTAATTCTACATCTGATAACACTAACCCGCCTCTGATTCATTCGTTATCAGCTTATCGTGGATGTTGGTCTTCAGATGAAAACTCCTCCGATCAAATATTGTCCCCGTAAAAACTAAAAAAGGTGAAGGATGTTATGATCGGATCCGTTAGCCACACATACAAAATTTAAAAGGAGAAAGGCCAAGACTTGAAGATGTTAATCGAAGAACTGAATTTTATTGGTGGTTAATGGTGTGTTCTCGGTGGTGTGACGATGAGCCGATAGTATGTACGATGGTTTATGGTGTTGATCTGCTATTGCAGATCCACGATAGGGGAGTGAATCCACTGAGGAAAGGATGTGAAGGGAGGGATGTGGTTTCTGGTGATAATAAGTGATATAAGCATCGACTATTACAAAGGTTATGTATGGTGGTAATGACAGATGTAGGTGGCGGTTGTAATGGGTTTGTCGATTGTTGCAGGAAGGCTACGAAGGTGATGGTGATTCTTGATGGTTAGATTCAATGGTGAAATCCGGCTAGACTAATGGTGGTATTGGAAAGGATGAAGAGGGATTTAAGCTACATGAGGCTTGCAAGAAGGAGAAAGTTGAAAGATATAAAGAGCTCCGAAATGAGGTTTTGAAGGAAGATAAATAGTAAAAGGCTAAGAGGTCAGTAGAGGAAATAAGGAGACTGAGAATATGTCAAACTATGGAGAGATGAAGAGGGCCTTAAGCTACAACTTGTAGGTCTACCCCCAATGTCTACGTGGCAATGGGTAACCACTTCACCCCTTTAGAATGTTTAAAATGACTTTTTAGATCCGTTAAAATCAACTTTATGCCCTCATAAAGCACCAAAGAAACTTTAGGGACTGACTGTAAAAATTCCAAAAACATTGTTGCGCGCGCTAATGTGTCATTTTCCCTTAAAAAACTCCTTTATGCTCTCTATAAATATAAAAGTCCGCTTCATTTTTTACACACCTCTATCATTTTTTTATCTTTACACAAATTTCCAACATACTTTTATTATCTTATGGATCTGTTTGAATCATCCTATGAAGATGATGATATATTCATCACCATGATGTACGTGCATTATATTAATGATCTACAAGAAGAAATGAAGCCACTCCATGAATAAGAAGCGCGAGGTTAAACAAAAACCGCACGTTTGCACACAGATGTATATATCATGATTACTTTTGTGGATGACAGTATATACAACTCTAAGGATTTCAAACGAAGGTTTCGTTTGAGCATGAATGTGTTCTACGGATAGTCAACGCCCTGAAAATCACATATCATTTCTTCTATATTTATATCTATTAAATATATATTTATACAAAATAAATACATATTAAATATATCTTTAGGTATTGTTTTCCCAATTGAAATATGATGCTAATGGTAGACAGGGATTCACAACGTTACAAAAATGTATTGCATCAATTCGGTTGATGGATTACGGGGAGTCACCCGATTATGTTGATGAGTATATGAAAATGTATGAATGAACAACAAAAGAAAAATTGTATAGATTAAAAAAAGTTTTGTTGAAGTATTTAATGATATTTATTTGCGGAAACCTTCATTAAATGATTTTCAACAACTATATGTGATACATGAAGAGAGACACAGTTTTCTTGGTATGCGTGGAAGCATTGATTGCATACACTGAGATTAAAGAAACTGTCTCTTGGGGCGGAGATGGGAGTATGCACGTGGTGATCATGATGCACCCTACTTGGTATTTAGAAGTTATTGCTTCCCAAGATTTGTGGATTTTACATACTTATTTTGGGTTTGCGGTTTCCAACAACGACTACGATATTATTGATCAGTCACCAATATTCAACGATATTTTGTCAGGAAAGACATTGAATGCTCCTTTCACAGTGAATTTAAACAATTATAATTTTAGGTATTACCTTACTGATAAGATATATCCTATATATTTCTCATTCGTGAAGACATTCCGACATCCAGTGGAATGATGAGATAGACTCTTCAAGGGAAAATAAGAAACAACACGTAAGGATGTGAGACATGTTTTTGGAGTTCTAAAGTCAAAGTAACACATATTAAAACATGTGACACGTACATATAAGATAGAAACTTTACGATATATTATGTATGCATACATCATAATGCATAATATAATAATAGAAAATAAATGACGAAATATTATACAATATATGCCATTGGAACCCTAACACATGCAGTTTGTACTTGGAACCACAATTTTTTTGCATAGAGTTATTGGCATTCAAGAATAACATAAACACAAACGGCTTCGATAAGACATGACAGATCATATCTATGATGTCAACGATGATGTGGAATAGTATCTTTAGTCATTTATTGGTTCATGTTATGTTTTATAAAATTGTTTTTATTAAATTATGTAATGTATTTTTAAAATTATAAAAAATGAAATAATAATTATAAAAAAAAAAAAAAAAAAAAACTTGAAAAAAAATAACATGAAAATTAAAGTGGAATTTTTCCTAACAAATATGAAATAGTATGAAAATGACATTTTATATAATATGCAAACAAAATGTTACCACGGACCCACCAAGTTAAACTATTTTTTTGGAACTTTGTATACCCCACTCAATTAAAAAGTCAAAACACACATTCACCAAAGATACACCAAATAATCGAAGGATACATATAGAATAAACATGTTTCGAGACTATATTATGTGAAACTCCCCAATTGATCACATTACCTTTGTAAAGAAAATACCAAGCGTTTGTAGTCCAACGGTTAGGATAATTGCCTTCCAAGCAATAGACCCGGGTTCGACTCCCGGCAAACGCAACATCGTTTTTAATTTTTACGCATTTCAATCCAGCTTTCTTGATAATTAAGTAACCGCTCAAATTCCAACTTCAATTTTCTCGCTTGCCGCGCGATAATTAAAATAAAAATCCCATTTTGTTTTCCATCTTCCTTCAAAATAATGTTTCATTCCATTGATGTATTTCAATCTACATCTCTGGACAATTTTCGTCTGAACCCCTTTTTTCTGCTCTCTTACTTCGGCTACAACCGGACACTTATAATTTATAAAAGGTTAGAATCAGTTCTTTTCATGTTTGAGATTTCAATTAAATATGAAATGGTTTGCTTTTATTTTCCTGTGTGGATAGATATTATATAAAAACAAATGAATTATTGTTGTGGGGCTGAGTTTCATAAAGTTATTCGGGTAACTATGTTGAATTCAAGTCTTAGCGTCTATCCTGAATCTGTGTAGGGTTTTTGACTGTTGTCCCAAACAAGTTTTGTAGGCAAAAAGATGAGACCCTGGCCCTCAAAATTTAATATAAAAATTGTTTACGAGAAGGTTTGTCATATTAGAAGTCAAGAAATATTATTAAATTACAAATTTAGTGCTCTTAACGTTATGAGACTGATACCGCTACAATGGTTTTATGGGAACCCTAATTTCCACTTTGCATGAACTGATGAGAGTTTATGGCAAAAATACAAGATACACTCGTAACTCCTAAGGATATATTGGTTTGAGGAAGACCCATACACACAGTATTCTGTGTCAAGAACACAACATGTATATTTTTTATTCGCGTCTTGATGATTTCATTATATGGTTTTGGAGCTTTTGGTTTACAATATCTATTTGGCCAATTAACAAGTATAGAAACAATGCGGAATAAAGACTATGTTGCTTATTTTTTTGTGCCTATGAAATTAAGTGTTTGTGTACGATTATCCTTGGACAATGTTTGCGGATTCCTAGGTGTGCATAGGGAGAAAATTGTTTTCAAGGAAAGTCATAACATGATCTTACAGCTATACAGGCAAATCGATCATCAACACTCCCTTTTTTCACTCCAATTCCCAACAAATAGCCATATAATTAGAATTGTACTTTATTTATATGAATAAAAAGCTTCCATAACCATGAGTTGAACACTTGAACTTATTGACAACGACTCTTGTTAGTTCTATAGCATATCAGCATTACAGAATATATGTGTGGCATATTATATCGCTTTTGTAGGTAGTTTTTTTTCACAAAACAAACGTCATAGTGTTGAATTTAGTTTATATCATTTGTAGAGGATGTAGGTTTTTGTAAGGACTTGGAAGTGTCTGCTTTGTCACCAAGTTCATTGTGTTGTTAGTTATCATATGGTATGGTCAGATCACAAATGTGAGGGTAAATGAAAGATATTTTAATTACTTATTATTTATCATCTTTTATTTGAATTTTAAGAGTGCACTTGAAACACTATAGAGAAGGCCGTGAAGATATAAAGTGAATAGAAAAAGTTAAAAGGTGTGGGGCATTCCGAGAATTGAACTCGGGACCTCTCGCACCCTAAGCGAGAATCATACCACTAGACCAAATGCCCAATTGCTGTAACTTTTGCATTTATAGTCTTTTATTTTATGCGGCTAGTTGATTAGATAAATGCTAAGTACATAATAGAAGTAAAAAAAGTGGTAGCACAATTTTCATAGTTAATGCATAATTATCAGGCTGAAGTAATTGCAGATGAGTCCAATTTACTGATAAAGAATCTGCAAGCACATGTTTGTTGGGCATATAAATAGGCAGATTATTTCCCCATGTCCTCAATTGACTTTGCTTTATATCAAATGAAGAATATGACATTAAACAAAATATTGGCACTTAATTTTTTTTAAATATATATAAAATTATGTTGAAGAAAAAGGAAGGAAGGGGGCATTCCGAGAATCGAACTTGGGACCTCTTGCACCCAAAGCGAGAATCATACCACTAGACCAAATGCCCATTCTGATGTTCATACTGTAGCATTTTTATACCCATTCATACTTTATGCAATTACTTAATTATTAAAATGTTGTACACTTGAAAATAATAATTGGTATCCCAAAGAGGGAAAGATGTTAATTCGGACAGCAAAACATCTTATAATAGTCTAATAAAATGTTTTAAATGCAACTACTATAAAAAAAATCTTATCTGAGTTTGATTCATTTAATTTTTTTAAACAACTTAAGAAGTATTTACGACTGACATCTGCTTGATGGAATTAGCTGGTTATTGTATTTGACAATTTAACTTTGCTAAATGCAAGAAATAGCTACATGCTTTTCAATTCTTTTTGTTCTATTCCAGACTATGCAGTTATCGCGGTCAAAATTTCAATAGCGGTCACATGCCGCTATTTGAGATTGCGGTTATCGCGGTGGTATAGCGGTGATATAGCGTTTTTTTAATATTACGTATAATTTATAATTTTATATTATATTTATATATAAGTTATATATATTTGAGTATTAATACTATAAGTCTATATAGAATTAATATCATAAACCTAAAAAGTCATAAAAACATAACATAATATTCTATAATGGTAATATGGAAACTAGGTAGTGTCAAAGTGTCAAATAGAGATTAATTGTATTGTCCGTGTTCAATATCGTATTAGTAGGTTATGGTTGATATAAAGAGTTAAATCCCAAGTCGTAGCCTCATAGGTGTGGTTTGATTTACAAAAAAACATTAATGGAGTCCGACTAGCAGCTCAAGTCGTCGTGAGTACAGAAAGAGATGAGAAAGAGAGCTGTCGGTAGATGTAGTTGCTTTGAATGCTTTTAATTATGTTAGTTGTTTGGGAATTTTAAAATGAAAGTGTAGTGAGATCATTAAAACTAGTTTTTCATTAACAAAGTAACAAAATAACCCAAAATGTGAACGAAAATGGAATAGCGCCCATAGCACCGCTATAGCGGTTATTGAAATAGCGGTAAACAGCATTGAATAGCGCCGCTAATAGCGGTACCGCGAAATGAAAACGCTAAGTTGAAAATAGCGGTTCCTGACCTCCGCAAAACGCTATAGCGCCGCTATTGCACCGCTATAGCGCGCAATTGATAGCTTAGACTCCAGATTAGTTCTTATTAGCACATCGTGCTTGAAAAATTGTTATTAGCAAGTTTTCTTGATGCATATCTATCTATATGGGTCAAAGTCAACTTTGACTTTTCCCTTACTTTAAAACAGCCCCTATATATATATATATATATATATATATATATATATATATATATATATATATATATATATATATATATATATATATATAGTCTTAAGCCACTTTACTTGCAGTTATAATCCAGGTGTCATAGCTGGGTCTTACAGAGAGTTGGATATCATAAGTCAGTAAGAATCAATTAGAGACATTCAGTAACAAAAAATGGATGTAGAAACAACAACATACTTTTATATGTTTGTTTATTATGGCATTCTACTTTCATTTATTTGTATTAAAAAGCATCCTGCTCTTAAAATATACCCAAATGTAGCAATGTCATCCTCATCCAAAACAAAGCAATTCTCATTGTTTCAATCGGATAGATCTTTTAAGTGCAATAATGCCTCTTAATAAGCTGAAAGTACTGCTATTGGATAGATTTTCAAAGTACAATGCCTTAATAAGAAAAAATTGAAAGCAGAATGTTGTATTAGAAATAAATGAAAGTAGGATGCTATAATACATATATAAATGAAAGTACATTGCTATTTCTTGTCACATTGGTTCAAATATGAGGTTGCTGATATGACATTATCTCAAGCATGCAAGAGTAGTAAAAATGGGTCACCAGTAAGCCATGATGCCAAAAAAATCTGATTTGTGATGGTTGCATTGAACAAATTTCTGATTTGTGATGGTTGCATTGAACAAATTTCTCAACACACTGAATAGGAGATAGAAAAGAGGCAACAGTGCAACACCCACCCCTACACAAGATTCACTATATATATATATATATATATATATATATATATATATATATATATATACACACACACACACACAAGTTTGTTTATGAATGTAATTAAAATAGAAACTGCCCAACACTACCCATGAGTTGAGAATTAATTCATAAAGAATCATGTTAGATCTACAACCATATGATATACTATCCACTTTGTTTTGAAAAGCCTAAGAGTTGACTTTAGTTTATATTAATAGTAGAATATCAAATTAAGTAAAGTAGTGACTCTTAAAAAATGTATTGATTAATGATCATGTTGAAGAAAAAGATTGGGGCATTCGGAGAATCGAACTCGGGACCTCTCGCACCCAAAACGAGAATCATACCACTAGACCAAATGCCCGCTTGCTTGAATATGAGTTTATGGTGCTTTCACATGAATTTTAGAGTTTTATTTTTATACCTCAAGTGTAGAATACTGCAGTGAGTGACCATAATTCAAGGCTACAAGCTATAGTGTGTGAATCAATCTTTGCTTATATTACCTTTGCAAAGGCAAAACTCATATACATGCATATCCATTTCTAATAGTGAAAGATTGCATATCCTGGGCAGATACTAATATAAAACTTCACTCATATACCAGTATGTATTCTACTAAAAAAGTATAAGACATTTGAGGACTTGTGGCTTAAAGACTTATTAAAGCATTGGTGAGTTGTTACTTTACTTGCATATAACTTTTAGTTTCTCATCCTCTTGCCTTATATTATAATTTATATAGCAGCACTTTGAGAGATGGTGAATGCTCACTCATTAAGAAATCGTCCTTTATGATTTTCCTTTTGATTTAAGATGCCAGTTATTCCTTATATTTCTTTGAGGACTTCTATCAAACACCTTGTGTGCAAGATAAGATGCAGACGTAATTCATTTGTACAGGGATTCCATTTTCCATTTACAAACCAGAACCAATGACAAATCAATTCAAACAACCAGGACTTGAATTTGCCTTTGATACCTGGATCCCGGAAGACTTCCCAGAAAATCGCACCACATGATCCATGATTGTTGTAATCAAAAGAAATTGTTGCTACATTGAGAATACAGATACCTTGTGAAATCCCCAATACACACAACAACCAAGAACTCTTACGAAACAACTCCATTTATCGAAAAATTCCTTCACCTTTCTGGTACCAGTTTGTCAATGGGGAAACGTGTAAACCAATGTGTGTAGAATGAAGTCAAAGTCAACTTTGGCTTTGACTATAGTTTTAAGCCATTTTACTTACAATTATGCTTCAGTTGTCATAGCTAGGTGTGTTAAGAGTGTAAGATATGGAGCAGGGTCTTATAGAGAGTTGGATATAACTTAATAAGAATCAAGTAGAGACATTTAACAAATCATGGATGTAACAAAAGCATGCTACTTTTTTTTATATGTTTGTTTATTACGGCATTCTATTTACATTTCTTTGTATTAAAGCATTCACTTTTTAAAATCTAACCAATTATTGCAATGTCATTCAAAACAAAGAAATTTTTATTGCTTTGATGGGATAGATCTTTTAAGTACAATGTCTTAATACGAAAAACCCGAAAATACAATGCTATTGGTTTAGAACTATAGATTTTCAAAATACATTGCCTTAATAATGAAAAAATATAATAGAAATAAATCTCATGTTTAGTTTCCTTGCGTCAGATGTTGCGGAGCTTCTCAATAGAGTCTAATGGATACTTAGAAGTAAACATGGTGTGCAACTTGTAGTAATATACTAATTAAGTGCCATTATAATATGTTGGTTTATTTTGGAAGTAGCAAATTTAGACATTATGTGAATACTTAAAAATTTGTTTTAAGTTCATGTCTATTGAAGTGTTAGTAACAACTTATATTCATTTCATGGTAAGGATGTAAATTTCACCCGACCTGGTGGGGAACCTAGTTGACCCGCCCCAATCGGGAATGGGTATTCCCCACCAAAATGGGTACCATGTACGGGGATGGGGATCCCCATTATGCTAAAATCGAGGATGGGGTTGGGTATAACAATCCCCAACCCGCCCCGCCCCCGCTTTGATATATATATATATATATATATATATATATATATATATATATATATATATATATATATATATATATATTAGTATATTGATCATTTATTGAATTTGAATTAATTCCACTAAAATGAATTGATCTAATATTAGACCATCAAAGATAGAGTCCATATACCAAATTATGTTCCCAATTCCAAGAATTCATCAATCGTCACTTTGTTCGATGATCTGTATACCAAATCGTTACTTTTCATTTTGATGCTTGTTAAACTTTATGATTGATGTAAACATAATCTAATTATGGCATATGGTTTTGATCATTTATTAAACTTTTTTTTTTGTAAGTTGAGTTTATTATGTTGATAGATTGGGGATGAGTTAGGGATGGGCTGAGGAAAAGTCCAAAATACAAAGGGGAGGGGATTTGATTTCCCGCATCCGCCGAGGATGCGGATGGGGACAATGTTAGACACTCAGGGATGGGGATAGGATGGTCAACCTCCCCCCAGTTAGAATATATGTTCTAATCATTTTTAATGTTATATAAAACATATTAGATGTTTCTTGAAAATTAAGAGGTACAATTATTATAACACTATAAAAAATCTTATTAAGCTTGCAATGTAAATGTATACACACGCATCTTAAGTATTAGATTTCTTATGTGGAAAACCCATTCAACCGTCATTTCTCCCAAATCTCTTCCGTCTCCATCCTTAAATTCTTCAATATCTGGTGACGCCATCGCTACTGCCAACCTCTTGATGACGTCGTTACCTCCACTAGCGCCCCACTAACATCCCACTTCTACCTTAAGTCGAAATAAGAAACCCTAAGTCTATCTCGCTGCCATCATCAATGCCACCGTCATACACAATTTACTGGAAACCCTAACCCTAAAGTTGCCCCATCATCGCCACCAGGCATCACACACAAACCGATTTCTCACTCCCCCTTTGTCGCACACAACTATTACATCGGGAGCACACCAACACCCATTACTGTCTCTATTGCCATCTTCAACCTTGAATTGTTTCCAACCTCGCATCACTTCTTTGGCGATGAACCCCCATGCAGTATCTGTAATTCTTTTGGTCTGGTAAGTTGGTTATCCACAAATGGGACCAAAACAAGAGCTGAAATTTGTACTTGAATCGTTTTGGGATGCAAAGAGCAGTGTCAATGATTTGTATGAAATGGATTCTGATCTTCAATCAGAATTTGGAAACATATGAAGGATGATGGCATCAAATACATCCATAAGAACACTTTCTCTTATCAAGTTCTTAACACCATAGCCATGCCTGGTGTTGTTCCTTCAAGATATAACTGGAAACACGGTGAGATTACATTGTTCAAGTTCTTATTTTTCTTTTCCTTCACATTATTTCATTTTGATGCCATGAATTGTTATTTATACAACGTTACATTATTTTTTCCATAACTAGAGGAAACGTATCTGTCCCTGCTATAGAAATGACCAAGTGGTTCGACACAAATTAGTAAGTTGCATTGTTTAAGTTCTTAATTCTATTTTCCTTCACATAATTCCATTTTTATGTCATGAGTTGTTGTTTATACACAACCCTTACATTGTTCCTGAGTTGGTCCCTGATGTGGTGTTCTCAAATGCTTCTCACAAAGCATTGACTGAATTCAAGGAAACTAAAGTTGTATGTGTTCTTCAACTATTTGATCCATTTCCACCTATGTATTATTTGAAACTGATTCATCTTTTATGCAACTTGTATTTGATATCGGTTCATTCACTATACTGTCAACAAAAAATGGAAATGAGATTAACTTTATAATTTTTTACAACCATCAAATTTAACAATAAAAAACATGTACGAAAACCATGAAGTAATTTTGTTTTTGAAAGTGTCATACTTACAGTAATATATAATTAACTAAGTCAAACCATTTATTGATTGTTATCTTATTTTCAGCAAACGTTTTGATTTCAACTGAGTTAAGCAATGTAGTGTTTGAACCGAGGATACCGAAAACAGCTAACATTAGAGTTATGCCAAGCATAATTTTTAATTTTGTGGACAATTTTTATATTTTCAACATGTGTTTCAGAGTTAATATTTTTTATTTTCAAACATTTGTTAGTGAATGTTTTATTTTTTTATGTGTTTATTTTGGAGCTGACCTTATATTAATTTAAGATAATTTTTTGGTGAAAGTTTTATTTAAGGTAACTTTTATATGTTGTTGAAAACTTCTTGATTACTAATGTTATATATATATATATATATATATATATATAGAGAGAGAGAGAGAGAGAGAGAGAGAACTAGGTTCAAATGTTTTTAGCAACTATTGTGTGCTTAAATGCACCAATCGGAAAATTGCAAATAATTAAATAATTAATTAAATAGAAAATGGTATTTTCGGTTTTTTGCATTAGCAATTAATGAGATCATTTAAATAAATCCCTACAATTAAGAGAACAAAACAAATACCTAATATATTTCTTTTACAAACGTGTACATCAATTTTTTCCCTTTATTATCTATTATCCCTCTCTTTCTCTAATCCTACCTTTGCATCTTCATAACCCTAACCAAATTGTCGGCCATCCCATTGCTGCCGTTCACACACATTTTTCCATCCCCCTATCACCTCTCATTTTTTTCACGATTGTTCCTTTTGGGCAGGTTCGATTTACCTTTGATTTACCTGTCGATCTTCACCTTTCTCTATCCCTCTCGCCCCACGTCGTTGATTTCGACCGGAGACGGAAGAGAGAAGCAGCAACAACGAAGATGCCTCCTTCAAGCAACAGGTAATTAGAGGGTGTCCACTCAGTCAGCGGTTGTGTCTATCCTTTCTCTGATTCCTGCAATACTAGACGATTTAAAGGTGATGTTGATTTAATGGTCACCACATCACCGTTTGTGGATGATAGATCGATTAAGAGAGAGGCAAAGACCAGCCCACCAAGGTACGCTGTGATTTTCTAGAAATATGTTTTGTTATTGATTTGGAATATGAATTTGTAGGTTACAAAATTGCTACAAGCATTTATCTGTATAAATGTCTGTTTATATTATATGAAATCTTTGACTAATGAGTAACAACTGATAGAATCTGTGATGATACAGTGTGTGCCTAAAAGGTGTTCGATGAAATGTCGATTAGAATAAATTACAATTGTTTGATGTCTACTACATTATATCAGAATTTACAGTTGTTATTCTTTTAAAATGCTCCAAATTTGTTAATATTTGAAAGTTGATTGTCTTTTTTTTAATGGATTTAGGGTTTGAAGAGACTGAATTCGACAAAATTCTATTTCAGTCTCTCCTTATTTGTCAAGATAGAAAAAGTAAAAAACATTGCAAGATAGGAAAAATGAAATACATTCTGTTAGAATCTGGTCATGTGGTATGTATTCTGTCAAAACTCTTAGAATGTCTATTATTCTGGCAGAATTCGATTTCAATCTCCTTATTTGTCAATATAGGAAAAGTAAAAACAATTGCAAGATAGGAAAAATGAAATACATTCTATTAGAATATGCTATCATTCTATAATATGTAGTTTTTATAAAATAAGTAATGCTTGTATTCTGTCAGAATTTATTTGTAGAAATACATTATGTTAGAATGTCTTTTGAGAATGTTTGTTAACAACAAGTACATTAGCTTCATTGGTAATACTAATGAATAATGCATTTTATTCTTTCAGAATGGCTTTGAAGAAGGAATTCAATATTGATCATACAAGAGAAAGATTTGGCATCGAGATCAACAACAAATATATTTTGCGAAGAATTACATTCTTACGATAATATATCACATTTTCATCATAGTTTGAATCAAGTGCATTATTTGGACCTTTGATGAAGAGCATGTGTATTTGCTTAATAATTGTATATTTAAGAATGTTATTTCTTAATATTTTTATTCATTTTTGATGATATTCTGTTAGAATATGTATAACTATATTAAATTGTATAAGACTATTAGTTTGTAAGAATATGTATGATTTTGTATTCACGTTTGAATGTATATGAAGAATATATGTTGAATTATTAAATCAGGTTAATTATCAAAAATATATGCATTGGAAATATATTCCACAAGAATAAAATCGAAAATATCTTTACTAATTAATGTTTGACATTCTGACAGAATAAAATCATATTTAAATTTGGATTATTTTAAAATATTCAGATTTTAAAAAATAAAGGAATTCATTATCCCTAAAAATCCGAAAAATTTCTTTTTTAATATAGGTTGATTGACTAAAATGCCCTTATGCTGGAATTTGTGTGATTATATGGTACATGTTACCCTATTGTGATATCATAGACCATCAGATCATGATCTTTGATTCTATTCCATCCGGTGGTCCAGATTTGTGGATTCTGGCACACAATAGTTAGTAAAAACAAAATAACCTAACCTTATATATATATATATATATATATATATATATATATATATATATATATCTTAATTACCTTATAAAGCATTTTTGGTCAAATGCTGAATTTTAAGTCGTACAAACATACAATGCATTTGTATAATCAATTTATGCATTACAAAAAGAGTAGAGTACATATGGTCAACAGTTGAAAATGTCAAATCTCTTATCCCCTATTTTTAGGCTATTTTGACCCGGTTCATTCCTTATCTCCGTATTTCACCAAATCTCGAAATTTTGTTCACAAATATTGGATATATATCGCTGACGTTTCCATTTCTAGGGTTTAATTCATCTTTCAACATTCAACCACCATTGTCACACCAATCGCTTGGCGCGGGTAAACGGCTAGTATATATATATATATATATATATATCAAGTTTATTAGCATGTTGATATTACCATGTTTTATTAATGTGTATATTTTAACTTTATATATTCTTTTGAAATCACAATTCACCGTTAATTCAAAAGTAAATACAATCTCTTTTTCCCTACCCTCAAAGTAAATACAATTGAAAGAATTAGGTTATAAGATTTAAATTTCCAATTCCTCTCCTATGCCAATCTTATTTAGAGGGTGTTTGACTTTGCTTTTAAAAAGAATTTTGGAACTTTTGGCTTTTCCAAAAAGTCAGAAGTTTAAAAATTGGATTGGTGATTGGAAAATATCTTTTAAGTTAGTTTCTTGAGAAGAAGAAAAATAAAGCTTTTAAGAAGTCACGAATCTAACTTTTGGTAACTTTTGCCTTTTTTCCCCTCCCCTCAAAAGTTTAAACAAACACATTTTGAAACTATCTTTATAAATCAAAAAGTTTTTTTTTTTTTTTCTTCTAAAAAAGACTTTTTGATCTGAAAAACTATCCCAAACACCCCCTTCATATCTTCTAATTGCCCCTTAAATCCTTAAACCAATAAAACCTTTTATCTATTTATGATATAAAATAAAAAAAACTGTTTGATTGTTGATTGTTATTTATAAGGAAGTAACATGCAAATTTATTTATCAATGTTTAATTATAGAAATGAAAGAATTATTAATATTTGGTAACTTGTATAATATTTAGCTATTTTTATGGACTGATCTAATAAATGCAAGGAAACTTTTCAACGAAATGAATTAGTTATCGCCCGGAAATTATTCGCAGCCGCTTCTTTGCGGGTACACTGCTAGTTTATATGGAAAATCATTTTCATTCATAACCGAATCATACAATACTAAGAAACAAAATATGCCCTATATTCTATTATTTAATATAGAAAAACATTTTTTCTTAAAACATCCAGCGTTTGTAGTCCAACGGTTAGGATAATTGCCTTCCAAGCAATAGGACAAACGCATTTCTTTTATTTTACTTCCATACTCGATTGTTTTTTTTTTTTTTTTGCTTCACATTCCACGAAATAAACCAACTAAAATTGGATTTTCAATATTTTCGTTTGCCGCGTTAATTTTGTTTTTCATCTTCCTCGAAAATCATGTTCCATTACTGCCTTTCAATCGAAATCGAACTTTCTTCAGAATTTGTCGTTGGAAGCCGTTTTGCTCATCCCTCTCTTATTTCGGCTACAACCAAACAGCTCGCTATAAAAGGTTAGAATCTATTCCTTTTCACGTTTAAGGTTTCAGTTTCCTGTTACTTGTATTATTCTATTGAAGTAAAACATCTACTAAAAACCGAGTCAATTATTTTCAAGTTTGAAATTATTTGGGATTATGGATTTCATGAAGTTATTCCGATAACCATGTTTGACACTTGACAGTCCCTAGTCGCATAATTAGGGTTTCTGAATGTTGCCCCAGGCAAGGTTAATTCGTAAAAGGAGAGGCCCCTCAGAAATTATCTCCAACGTAATAGAAGTTCTTCATCAAAATTTAGACAATTAGAATTCCAGAAAAAATTAAGCTCAATTGAGTGATATGATCTCATAGATGGACCAGATATGCTCAATTGATGATTCTATACTTTCTTTTTTTGATCAGCTATTCTATTCGACTGATCAAATATTCCAGTTTTTGATTTCCTTCATGTCACAAGAAGATAGTACAAGAACGAGAACCAATGTTATGTACAATATTATGCTCAAGTCAAGGATTATCATGCTTCTTTCTACTTTTGATCAGGCTTAGCAGCAGACTTACCATGACATATGGATTGTGATTGCTTATTTGGGTAATTGACATGTAAACATTTTCACCAATTTGGACTTGGTGCATAAAGAAAAGCATTCATAACCATGGTTTGAGTTTTTGGACAAAGAATATTGTGAGATCTAAAACATATATTTGTGGCATAAAAGATAAAACATCATTTTTGTAGGCAGACTTGTTTCCAGATATCATAGACTTGACTTTGGTTTAATATGAAATAGTATCACCAAAAATATGTATATAAAATGATTTGATTTTGTTGAAAAGGGGCATTCCAAGAAAGGTATTTCAGGAAAGCAAGAAATAAGAATCATACAATGCTCCACTTGCGTCATGTCTTTGTTTTTATTTCTTAGCACTTTGGTTGAATTATGAATCTGCTGACATCACATTCTCTCAAGTGTGTGAGACGAGTGAGTTTGAGTTGCTTCTACATTTGATTTTAGACTTTTATGTTTTATAGTTTGGTGTAGAGTCAATGCAACCTTGTGAAGGTAGTTTTGAAAAGCAAACCATTTAGCCCAATTATTATTCCACAACCCTCTTTCCACCCTTGTTTAACTCCTTGAAAGCACACATTACAAAAATAATTTTTACCATCTGGCATATTATCCTTAAAACCCGAGTTTGTTCTTCTAATCTCCTCAGCATACGACCAAAGTCTAGCATGGTGTTCTATTATTACATTACCTTCAATGAGACTCAAAACATGTTTTTTGGCCCTCTCACATTGAACAACACTAACCTCAAATGTCAAACTTCTTTATAATCAATCTATAATCTTAGTCATTATCTGACTCTGCAAGATTTCCTTGGTTTAGTGAAACCTAATCCAAACATAGGCTACAACGAAACTCAACTTCAAGTTCCTTGCAAAACTGTAGAATCCAAGCATAGGTTTCAAATCTTATTCCCAAAATAGGCTTTTGCTTTTTCCAATATCTGACTTTTTTCTTTATTTTTCTATGTGGATTATTACACGTGGCTAACAGTATCAACCAAAATGCCACATGGATTGACACGTCATGTAGGTAACTGGCTTACCCCTTCAAGTTCTTAAAAAATGGTATTTTTGACAAAATATGATTAGGGAGTACCAAATGAGTGTAAGAGTGAGAGCTTATGGGCATATAGTATAGTGATATAAACCCATTACTTCAAGTAATAATGGAAGCAGGATAACTTAAGTGGTTTAAATTTGATGACTAGAAAGGGTTTCACTGGCACTGCTACAGAGAAACAAGTATTCAACAAAGAAAATGGAGAGTGTGGGGGTGATGCTGGAAGGAAAGATATAATGACATATAAATTAAAAAAAGGAAAAAAAAAGTTAAAATGTGTGGGGCATTCCGAGAATTGAACTCGGGACCTCTCGCACCCTAAGCGAGAATCATACCACTAGACCAAATGCCCAACTTGTTAGTTGGATTGCATTTATAGTCATTTGTTTGATGCACTTTGCTAATTAATTATATAAATGCAGTTAGTAAAGTACATAATAGAAGTAAAAAGATATATCTTATCCTGGCAGGCAGTTACATATTATATTTTTGCCAAGTTGCTGCATCTTCACAAAGAAAGAATAGTGTTACTGTATAATAGTTACATATGTGCTTATTCTGGTAATGAAGTTGCATATGTTTTTCATAATTAATGCATAATTATCAGGCAGAAGTAATTGCTGATGAGTCCAATTTATTGATAAAGAATCTTAAATAGATCTGCAAACACATGTTAATTTGTTGGGCATAGAATATAATATTTAATTTAGTAGGTAGGTTTGTTTCTCCAAGTCCTTAGTTGACTTTACTTTATATCAGTAGTAGAATATTACATTAAACAAAATATTGGCCCTTGAATTCTTTTATTATAAAATGTTTTGATTTTGTAATATAAAAAAGGTGTGGGGCATTCCGAGAATCGAACTCGGGACCTCTCGCACCCAAAGCGAGAATCATACCACTAGACCAAATGCCCATCTTGTTAATTCTATCTATCTCTTTGTTTTTGTTTCTTATAACTTTGGTTGAATAAATAATGAGCTTAAGGATGTTACATTGTTTGAAGTGAGTGAGACAAGTGAGTTTGAGTTGCTTCTACATTTGATTTTAGACTTTTATGTTTTATAGTTTGGTGTAGAGTCAATGCAACCTTGTTTCCAGATATTCCATGCAGTACATATGATAGAGAATGGATCTCATATAAACATAGGGGGAAAGTGGAGGGACCAAATTGTAATATCTATTACATTCTGTTTTGCAGAATCATCCCTAGACTAGCATAAATAACAATTGTGATAGCAGTATTTTGATCTTTTAGTACACATCGTTAGCTTGGGCAGGAGGTCATCTCTATCTCTTTGGAGAACCTTTCTGATATAATCATTTGATTATCTTCTCTGATTTGTTCTATTTTCATTCCATATCCATTGAATGATTTACAAACAACTTTCTAGATCTATCATCTCATGTTTTAGTTTCATTCATCTGTTATTGCATTTTGGTTTCTATCAACATACCTACATAAAAAGGTTATTGCTTTAGAGAGATGAAATACGGTTTTTGAGTAAAAACAACAAACAAATGTAATATTTAAGTTAACAAACAATACTATGTGTTTTCTCTTGTTCTTGAGAAAGAGAATGTTTTTCCATGTTGATTATTACACATGGCTAAAAGTATCAACCAAAATGCCACATGGCTTGCTTGATAATGCACACTTCACGTTTTGCCTCTTAGTATTATTCAATTCATTGCTTAACTTTTGTAACATTACTGTTGTGTAGGATCTATGATCTTTTGCAATTATTGTGTTGCTATTGCTAATCGGTTGTTGAACTATAAATCAAATTATGTTTACTTTGCCAAATAAACTAACTTCATTGTGGTCCATATGTTTTCTTTAATTTGGAAGATTAGGTTGTCTGAAGTGTGTGAGGCCAGTGAGTTTGAGGTGCTTCTACATATGGTTTTAGATTTCTATGTTGCATACTCCTGTGTAGAATTAATGCAGTTTTATACCTTAATACATCATGCACATTTGATTCATCTTTGTGTACTTTCTTTCTTTCTTTCTTTCATTTCGTATTTTATATATTGCTTTAGTATGCAAAAGGGTTCAACTTATTCCCAGTGGCGTAGTAAGCAGTTAAACATAGTTACTAAGCTTACTATGTTAATTAGTAATAAACATAAACTAGCTATTTAACATAAAGTATTATCAAAAGAAAAGGATATATTAAGATTACTCGGGAGGAATAGGCTAGTATATTTGAATTTTTAATAAAAAGACAGAATAAGCACAGATAACTTCATTTAAAAAAAAAAGGAGAATAATTAGGTAGATAATGATTGTACTTAGATGCTGCATGTCCATCTTCCTTTCATATACTGATGATCTATACATCATAATAATAAATTACACTGGTTTCATCATATGAAGTTGTATCTTCTTATGATTTCTACATATCAACAAGAAGTAATTGCTGATGAGTCCAATTTACTGATAAAGAATCTTTTCAGATCTGCAGGCACATGTTTGTTTGTGGGGCAGGGATATTAAATAATATCCAGTTTAGTTGGTAGATTTGTTTCAAAAAGTCTTGACTTGACTTTAGTTTATATTAATAGTAGACTATATAATAAACTAAGTATTATAGTGGCATTTAAAAACAAATTAATATAAAATGAGTTGATTTAGTTGAAAAAAAAGGAAGGAATGGGGGCATTCCGAGAATCGAACTCGGGACCTCTCGCACCCAAAGCGAGAATCATACCACTAGACCAAATGCCCACTTCCTTCATGTCTTTGTTTTTTTTTTTATTTATTATCACTTTGGTTGAATAAATGATGAGCTTAAGGACTTTAGATTGTCTGAAGTGTGTGAGACCAGTGAGTTTGAGGTGCTTCTACATATGATTTTAGATTTCTATGTTTCGTACGCCTGTGTAGATTCAATGCAATTTTACACCTTAATACATCATGCACATCTGATTCATCTTCGTGTACTTCTTTCATTCATTTTGTATTTTATATATTTCTTTAGCATGCAGAAGAGTTCAACTTATTTCCACATGGTGAAACATAAAACAGAAATTAGGAAAATTAATGTTTCTTTACAAAAATCTTGAAATTTTAATGATATTAAACATAAAGCATTATCGAAAGCAAATCATATATTACTACTGGATAAAAATGTTAGAGACGCTTGAAATGAGATGAGATTACCCTTGTATGCAACCTTTTAAGGCTGGCTTTTTTAACATTTTGTATTTTTTTTTCTTCTTTGTATTAGAATTGGATTACTCAAAATGCAGTTGCATTTGTTTTATCCTTGTTTTCTGACCTTTAAGAGTCGCAGCTAAAAAAGTTGGAACAGGTGACTGACAAAGAATTATGTTTACTTTGTCAAAAAAAAAGTAACTTCTTTGTGGTTCATATGTTTTCTTTATTTGTCCTACTAAGGGGCATTTTGGACAATTAATCACCAGGCAAACCACTTTTAATTTTTGCTTAGGCAGTGGTGTGGATTAGAAAACTGCAATTTTAAGCTTTGCATGATTAATTGTTATGTTAGTGAAGGTACTTGTGTAGTATTGTTTGCATATTTTGAGAGAGATGATAGATAATGCTGCAAAATATAAATATTTATTGTAAAATTACAAGTAAATGAAATGTTGCAATGATATTGTAACTTGTAAGATGAAGAAAGGGACATAAATCCGATAAGATCCCAAGTAAACTAAATCTTGCATTAAATAATGTTAAGATTAGTTGGTAGATTTGTTTCAAAAAGTCTTGACTGGACTTTAGTTTATATTCAGTAGTGGACTATATATATCAAATCGAGTATTATTGTGGCATTTAAAAAATAATCAATTTATATTAATAAATTTAGTTGATTTTGTAAAATAATAAGGAAGGAATGGGGGCATTCCGAGAATCGAACTCGGGACCTCTCGCACCCAAAGCGAGAATCATACCACTAGACCAAATGCCCATTATGTTGTTAATTCTATCTGTTCTGTTTGTTTGTTTTATTATCACAATATATAGTTGAAATGCTAAAGCTTCCACTTTTGATTGCTGCAAAAATGCAATGTTTCTTCTTTGGGTAAGTTTGAATACACACTTTGTATTTATTCACCTTCTATTGGTGACGTAGGTTAGTTTGAAGCTTATATAATTGACTATCAACCTGATTTTTGAATTGATCTTATGTTTTGGAGTTGGCTGCAAGAAGACTAACAGTCCAACACATGTTTTGTTAACATGCTGTGAGAATTGAAATGATGAAAGCTTCTTGCCCATGCTGGTGTTCTTCCAAACTGATGTAGCCGAAGGCAGCTACAGAATGACAATTGATATGCGATTGTCAAACGCTTGAAAACAGGGGGCACTATCGTGTGCCTGACGAACTGTTATGTCTCGGCGTTTTGGCAAGGTTTACAGGAGGAGATAAGGATAAAAGAGAATTAAAGAGTTTTTCTTATTTAAGAGTTGTTTTTAGGAATAGTCTAAATACTTTTGATTAGGATGAATAGTTATCACGTGGTTTTGAATTTGTTTGCTGTTTGTTAGCATGACCCTATTTAAAGTGTTTCATAGTTTGTTTTAGGATTTTTATGCAATTAATAAACTGCCGAAAGGTTATGGAGTTTGCCTGTAAGCTCGAAATTGCAGGAAGGGTTCTTGCATATTTAACCCCTAACTTTTGTTTCTTAACTCAGACGGTTCCTAGCGTTTATATTTATTTTGCCTTCGGACCATGATCGAGTTAAAATACTAATATACCCTTATTAGTTTCATTTAACATTTATTTTTATTACTTGTTAATTATTTATACACTTGATATATTTATAATAATAATAACAAAAATTGTATAAATAGTTAATAAATATTAAAAATAATGTTAAGTGAAAGTAATAAGGGTATATTAATCTTTTAACCCAATCATGGTCCAAAGTCTAAGCAAATTTAAATTAAAGGGGCCGTCTGAGTTCAAAAAAAATTAGGGACTAAATATGTAAGTTAAACCAAACCATAAAGATGGTGTTTTTTGAACAGAACATGTACTTCGTTGGTGTTTTTTGAACATGTGTCTTAGTTTGATGGTGTTTTTGAACATGTAATACTTGAATGGTTTTTTTTGAACGAATTTGAAACTTCCACGGTCTCTTAAGTCATATGCTATGTTCGGAATGTATCTCTGCAGAATGTGACGTTCGGAATGTGTGTCTGAAATATGCGTTTGTGACTTATATTCATCACGAATCTATGACATTTATGATTGATTTGGCTACACATGAGTGATTGATATGACTTCCAAAATTTTAGTTCGGAATGTCATTCGAGAATAGAACTCTAGAATGGCATGGAATCCGGAATGAACAACAATAAATAAGAGAGTGGAATTATAGAACCTTTAGAACTCTAGAATGACAGTAAACCAACCCCAGTCGTGGACTATACAAGAAAGATCACACTCGGTCAGTCTTGGATAATAATTGAGGATGATTTGGTTGTCCTCATGTTGTCACATATAATGTACTGATTGCGATGAGCATGCTTGAAAAACATTTTTCATTATGAGTTATCTGTTACACATTATCAAACTAAACAAGAACTGAAGCCTAAGTTTCTAGACATATGGTTGAAGGTGAATAATTTTTTCAAAATTTATCACAAGATCGACAAAGATGAAGAAGTAATTTTGCAGCTCGAAAGGGTGGAATACCTACAAAAAAATAGCGAGGTTCATTTTCCATATAAACATGCTTGGGATATTTTTGAAGATGTCTCATATTTTTAAATTATGTATTTTGTTATTTTTATCTTTAATAATGTTATGATACTTCCAAATTATGTTTTTTTTGTTCTATTTTTGTAATATGTGACAAATATTAAGGAAATAATAATAATTTCCATTAGTTATTGCAAATCGATTACAAACATAATTAATTGTGATTATGTAGACAAATAAAACGGTCATCAATGAGTCTAGTATTTCCCATTTAGATGGAAGGGGAAAAGGGTGCACATTTCAGGTATGGTAGGTAGTTCGAAACATATCAACCTCATAATATATCTTAACTATATTGCCTAATTCAGTGGTGTTTGAATAATGTGATATTGAAATAGCATGATTGCATGCAATACACATATTGCGCCATTTCCCACATGAACATGCTGGATTATGTGTTTAAGCTCGTAACTATAATTGGTATGTACTTGACCCGATAATAGCAGAGTCCATTTGGGTTGTAACATTCTGGAACAATTTGATATGATGGATATTTGAGGAAGAGGTTATTGTGATTTATTAATATATTATAAGTATAATATATTAATTGAGAAATCGTATTGTTTAATTAGTATTGATCAAGAATTAATTTGGTATTAATTTAGTGATCAAAAGAAACTGATTAAAGTTGTAGGGACTGATTAGGTAAATTAGTAATACTTCTAGTTGGGCTCATGATTCATGTTGATTAGAGTTGGACTAAACCTATGTGAAAGTCTAAGAAGGTTTAGCCCAAAAGACTAAGAAACATGAAGAGTCATTAGGGTTTGCATGGTTGTAATCCTAAGCTATAAAAGAAGTCCCTAACACCCTAAAATCGCCCCCCCATGCACACTAGAGTTGTAGCTAGCCGATTTTGATCTCCCAAACCTCTCTCTCAAATCCATTCGCTTGTTCTTGGTTTGTTATAAGACATTTGAGGCATCACACTTGAGGTGCTAGGCTCCTAAAGGTCAAAGACAAGCAAGCTACTACATAAGGTAATCTTCTAACTGTTTTTATGATTTAAATGTTATCTTGCATGCTAGTTTAGGCTTTATGCTTTGGAAAACAATGTTACATGTATAATTAGAGAAAAACTTAGATCCAACGCATTGAGGTTGTATGTGCACTATAGGAATGTTATAGTATATAAAACCCATCACATGTATGGGGGTTCGGATCTACAACACAAGTTGTTTTAAAATCAAAACTTGAAAAATGTCAGACTAGAATGGAGACGAGGTATCGGGCAGGATCTTTGTTGATTGCCACCAAACAGACTTTTACATCCTCCTCTAAAGCATCATCTCAGCATACTGGGTTAGTACAGTAGTCAACCTCTCTAAAAAGTAAATATTATCATTTATGGTTATGATACAAGTAAAACATTTCAATATTTTACAGTATTTTACCTCCCATGAAATTGAGTTCGACAAAAATCCGTTGAATGTAGTCACGAATTGCCTCAGTAAGCGTTATTATCAGTACATTGCGTTGATTAACCGATAACACCAACATAAAATATAGAATATCAATTTTGAGTACATTCCAACAGATGTTAGGGAAATAGGCTCTTGCCCATTTCGCATGTCCGATGTTGACAAGTACCTCATGTGCATCATGGATTAGCCGAATAAAGTTTTGTTTAAAATAAGACATAGTATATGAGTTAGATGCCATCCAGAGCAAAGGTTCCATTGTTCTGTTTCCATCACATCCAATAGCCACAAAACAGACTTGGAAATGATCCATCACACCAATTTTGATGTTCTTGTAATTATGAGGGTTGTCTAAGGTTGTGTATGTAAACAAGCAGATCGGTAACACTTTCTTCGTACCCACTCTTTTAGAAACTCATCTTGAGGGAGTTATAGGAGATAATTACGGATAACCACAAGTAAGTGTCTAACTACATGCCGTAAGAAAATTTAGGGTTTGTGGTGGAGATCTGGATACCAACTTGGATCGTGAGAACACTTTCCGAACTGATATTTCTACCATATGTCTGGGTTGCAAGAAATCCAGCCTAGGATAATCCAAGTGGACACTTACGATACTAGACACAAAAATCGTAAGCCAAAATGTTAGAAGGATTCTGTGAAAGTTTGAAAAAAACAAGAGCTAAATTTCGTGTCTATCTTCTGAGAAGGAAGAATTGTTTATATAATAAATGGAATTAGAGTTTCATTAGGTTGGGCCATCATAAGTTGCTTTGGAAGCAAGTTAGGGTAATTTAGATTTGAATGAGAATTTAGGATTACCAAAACTGATGAGTTTCGTTACTTTTACCATAATCACCCTCAAGAATCCTAATTTCCCACTAAGTTCCCATATGTAAAATTCGGACCCCAGCCAGGGGGACCCCGCTAGGGGCGATGCCCCTTTAGAAACCCCGGATCCAGGGGCGTTGTCCCGGACCCCCGACTTATCATCGAACCGGCTTCTAATCTGATCTTATACATGTGTGCACTTCGTACAAAACCCGAACATACATTACAATATAAATTATGAAACCCCTTAGCCCACATGCAATGTTTTGAAAACCGGACCGGACATCGAACCGGTCGTCTTACTGGGTTGATGGTTCAATTGGTTTGACCGGTCGGACTGTCCTAAAAACCGGATGAACCGGACGACGTCATATATATATATATATATATATATATATATATATATATATATATATATATATGTATGTATATATATTATTATTATTATTATTAACATTATTTTTGAACTTAAAAAATGAAACAACACCTTCCAAAATTCTAAATCTAATCATTTATATGCTAATCTTTTCTCAAAATTTTGTAATTAATCGTAATGAAAAAAAAGTATATATATATATATATATATATATATATATATATATATATATATATATATATATATATATATATATATATATATATATATATATATATATATATATATATATACTTTTGGTCAATGTAGAAGAGAAGTCCTCAAATTGATCCTTCACGTATCCACGTCGACAAAAAAACAAAAATTGAGGCTTTAGAGGGGGTTATAAAAAAAAGGGGTGATGGGTTTTTCAAAATGCAAACAATTGGATCTACCTTTAAGGAGTGGATTTTGTAGTTTAAATTTTATAATTAAAAAATTTCGGTCAGTTTCTTTTTTTTTTCGGTTTGACCAGCCCGCTTTTTATCGGTTTTTGGTTTTGAAAAAAACGAGAGCTAAATTTCGTGTCTATCTTCTGAGAAGGAAGAATTGTTTATATAATAAATGAGATTAGAGTTTCATTAGGGTTGAGCCATCATAAGTTGCTTATCAGGGTAATTTAGATTTGAATGATAATTTATGATTACCAAAACTGATGAGTTTCGTTAGTTTTATCATAATCACCCTCAAAAATCCTAATTTCCCACTAAGTTCCCATATGTAAAATTCGGACCCCAGCCAGGGCCTTTGCCCCTTGGACCCCGCTAGGGGCACTGCCCCTTTAGAAACCCCGGATCTAGGGGCGTTGTCCCCGGAGCCCCGACTTATCATCGAACCGACTTCTAATCTGATCTTATACATGTGTGCACTTCGTACAAAACCCGAACATACATTACAATACAAATTATGAAACCCCTTAGCTCACATGCAATGTTTTGAAAATCGGACCAGACATCGAACCGGTCGTCTTACCGGGTTGATGGTTCAATTGGATTAACCGATCGGATAGTCCTAAAAACCGGATGAACCGGACGACGTCATATATATATATATATATATATATATATATATATATATATATATATATATATATATAATATTATTATTATTATTATTTTAGAACTTTTAAAATGAAACAACACCTTCCAAAATTCTAAATCTAATCATTTATATGCTAATTTTTTCTCAAAATTTTGTAATTAACGGTAATTAAAAAAAAGTATATATATATATATATATATATATATATATATATATATATATATATATATATATATATATATATATATATGCTTTTGGTCAATGTAGAAATCCTCAAATTGATCCTTCAGGTATCCCACGTCGACAAAAAAAACAAAAGTTGAGTCTTTAGAGGGGGTTATAAAAAAAAGGGGTGATGGGGTTTTCAAAATGCAAACAATTGGATCTACCTTTAAGGTGTGGATCTCCTAAACCATTTTGTAGTTTAAATTTTATAATTAAAAATTTTCGGCCGTTTTTTTTTTCCGGTTTGACCAGCCCGGTTTTTATCGGTTTTTGGTTGAACCGCCAGTTCTTAACCGGTTTGATTACAAGCGGTTTTCAGGCTTAAGAAAACCGATGCACTAACAGGTTACCGGTTCAACGGTCGGTCCGGTCCGGTTTTCAAAACCATGCTCACATGTTAAATTCAGTTACATAAGATGGCATGGTAACACTAAAATCACCAACACACATGGTAACTTTTATATATAGGGGATAAATTTTGATGTTTTATAATCCGAAATAACTGTCTCGAATGTGTCTTCGTGACTTCGTATTATCACTTCAAAATACTAATTTGACAATTGTACATAAATTCTTGTTTCGGACATGGATACTTCAGAATTTAAGTATGAAATGTAAGGACATTCGTGTTTTGGACCAAAGCTCCGAAATGAATAATCGGAATGCTATATTCTGAAGAAAGTGATCATTTTACAAAAATAAATAAATAAATAAATAAAAGTTGGTTATTATTATTAAAATATCCATTTATATGGGTTAAATTACTCAATTTCTCTAAATTTTAAGAGGCTTCTATGGAATTAAGAGAATTTTTTTATACCCTACCACAATTTTAAAAATTCAAACTTTTCCGTAAAGGTAAGAGGCTAACAAACAGCCCTAAGAGATAAGTTTACTGATCTAGCCCTAAATGTCAAGCGGCGTTTGTAGTCCAACGGTTAGGATAATTGCCTTCCAAGCAATAGACCCGGGTTCGACTCCCGGCAAACGCATTTTTTATTTTTAAAAATCGACCTTTTTTGGATAATTAAGGAACCGCTCAAACTCCAACTTCAGTTTTCTCACTTGCCACCCGATAAAAAATCAATTTTGTTTTCTATCTTCCTTGAAAATAATGTTCCATATTCCATTGATGTAGATTTCAATCGATCTTTCTGGATAGTTTTCATCGGAACCCCTTTTACAGAGAGTTGTAATTTCCATTAATCAAAAAAAAGTTTTACTTAGATTAGCTGGTAAACTAGCAGCAATATATTTTCTTTTTGCTGCTGTCTTACTCCGGCTACAACCAGACACTTATAGAAGGTTAGAAACAGTTATTTTCATGTTTAAGGTTTTACTTTCTCGGTAAATATGAAATGGTTTATTTTTCGTTTTCTGTGTGGATAGAAAGTATATAAAATCGAATGAGTTATTTTCGAGTTTTATAATGGTTGCGAGGGTGAGTTTCATCAAGTTGTACTGCTAACTATGTTGAATTCTATTATATGGAAATGTAAACTATTATACGAAGGTTAGTCATATTAGAAGTCAAGAACTATTGTTTTCATAATCTATCAGCAATTCAAGATGTTGAATGTAAAACTTATTGTCCTTTATGTTATTAGACTGATACTGCTACAATGGTTTTATGCCATGGGAACCCTAATTTCGACTCCTGCATGAACTGGTGAGAGGGATTATGGCAAAAAAGTACAAGATTCACTCCTAAGTCCTAAGGACATATTGGATTGAGGAAGATCCATACTTGATACATACAGTATTACGTGCCAAAAGGCAACAACACAACAGGTATCTATTGTTTAATTCACATCTTGATGATTTCATTATATGGTTTTGGACCTTTTGGTTTACAGTTTAAATATACGCTCATAAGCCTAGGAAATTATGTTTTTGTTGTATGGTTATCTTTGGAAAATATTTGCGGATTCCTTTACATAGTGAGAATAGTTTTCAACACTCTTTTTTTCCCTCGATTCTCAACAAATAGCCATATGAAATATGAATAGAATGACCACAAAACATATGGCTTTCATACCTGTTTAAATAAAAAGCGTCCATAACTGGCCATGAGTTGAACTTATAGACAATGACTTTATATGAGAAAAAATTCGTATTTATATGTTAGTTCTGTAGGCATATTATATCACTTTTGTAGGTAGATGTGTTTACAAAACAAAAGTACTTAGAGTTGACTTTAATAAAACGAATTGGTTTAGTTGTAAAGGAAAGTAAGGGGCATTCCGAGAATCGAACTCGGTACCTCTCGCACCCAAAGCGAGAATCATACCACTAGACCAAATGCCCATCTTGTTGTTGATTCTATTGCATTTATACCCATTCATACTATATGCAATTTGTTGTTGATACTATTGCATTTATACACATTCATACTATATGCAATTATTCAATCATTTAAATGTCATACACACACAGAAAAATAAAATAATTGCTAGCATAAAGATATCTTATTCTGATAGTCAGTTACATATTTTCACCAAGTTGGTGCTTAAAAGCATCTTCACAAAGAGTTATGTATAATTAAATATTTGCTTATTCTGGCGATCAAGTTCATGTGCTTTTCATGAAGCTGCATCATTTCAATATTTCTGCATATTAACAAATGTATGTATCTGCCCATGAGTTGGCATTTATTGTCTGAAATATGTGACTTTGAGTTTGAGGTGCTTCCAGGTGTTTTTTGGACTTTTATGTTTTTCTACACAACTCTAGTTTAGAATTCACTACTGGAACCGAGTGACCATAATTTAAGGCTACAGTCAGTATGTGAATTAAGGTTGTCACTTGCTGTCCTAATTTTGCTTTGCAAACCTCATTTGGAAGAATATCTATTTGCTTTGAAAATTCTAATACTTATTATATTAATCTTCAAACTAGTATAGTCTAGTTTCCTTCAGTTACTCTATAGTTTCTTGGTTTATGTGGAAGTATAGCTAGAATGCTGTAATAGTATATGCTTTTGGCTTTTCTGCTTCATTTTACCTGATGTTCTTTTTTCACGACGTGTGATATATGTATTTGGGGTTTGGTGTTGCGTGGTGTCATTGAATTGAAATAAGTGAAAGTATGTTTCTATATCTTGCATTTAATTTTTCTCAAAAAATAGAAAAATGAGTTAAATTGTTGGGGCATTCCGAGAATTGAACTCGGGACCTCTCGCACCCTAAGCGAGAATCATACCACTAGACCAAATGCCCATTTTGTTAATCCATACTGTTATTGCATTTTATAGTCATTCATACTTTATGCAGTTAGTTAATAGTTATATAAATGCAGTGGGTCCATAATAGAAGTAAAAGTAAGTTGTAGCAGAAAGATAATCTTATTCTGTAGGCAATTGCATATTATATTTTCACCAAGTTGGTACCTAAAAGGCTAAAACTATATTTTTTCAGATGTGAAAGCACATGTTTTATGGTATATAATGTGTTCGTAGATCTGTTTCAAGAAGTCCAGTTGACTTTAGTGTATATCAGCAGTAGAATATTAAATTAAACAAAATAGATGCACTTAATTTTATATATAAAGTGTATTGATTACGTTGAAGAAAAAGATTGGGGGCATTCCGAGAATCGAACTCGGGACCTCTCGCACCCAAAGCGAGAATCATACCACTAGACCAAATGCCCGCTTCTTTCATATGTCTTTTTTTTTTCTTATAAGTTGTTTTCAATTATGAGTTTATTGACATCACAATATAAGAAGTATGTGACACCAGTGAATTTCAGGTGATTCTTCTACATATGATTTTAGACTAATATGTTTCATACTCCTGTGTAGAATCAATGTCGTTTTATACCTTAATACATCATGCACATTTGGTTCATCTTTGTGTACTTTCATCCATTTTGTATTTTATATATTGCTTTAGTAAGCAAAAGAGTTCAACTTATTTCGACACAGTGAATCGTAAAATGGAAATTAGAAAAATTAATGCTCCTTACAGAAATCATGAAATTTTAACGATATGGGAGTAAGCAATTAAACATAACTACTAAGGTTACCCTTGTATGTGATTTAAAACCGGCTTCTAACATGTATTTTTATTTCTTCATATTGGATTGTTGAAAATGTAGCTTGAGTTATCATTTTTTGTGACCCTTAAGACTGGCTGTTGGAATAAACACTACAAGAAAAATCTTGAATAACTATGGAAAATTGTTACAGAATCAAAATTCGTAGTTATTCTACTACCGAATAGGCTACAATATTTGTGGCCGTAGCTATTATGCAATGGAAATGGCTACGGAATTGCCTTTTGTAGCTAAATCATGGTTAGCTACGTAAAGTTACTACATAATCAAAAGTAGTAGCTATTCTACTACAAAATATGCTATGGAATGTGTGATCGTAACTATTTTGTTATGGAAATGACTACAAAATTGCATTTTGTAACTAAATACTGAATTCCTACCGCAAGTGGCTACGAAATCGAAATTTGTATCTATTTTACTACTGAATATGCTACGGAGTTGTTGGTTGTAGCTAGTTCGCTATGAAAGTTGTTACGGACTCCATATTTGTAGCTAGTTGGCTACATAATTTGCTACAAAATCAAAATACATAGTTAGTTGGCTATGGAATTGAATTTCTAGCTATTTTGCTATGGAAATTTGCTATATAATAAAATTTTGTAGCTAATCTACTATGGAATTTGGTACGAAAAACTTGATCATAGATATTTGTGTATACAACTTGTTTTCAAATTTGAAAAATAGCTACGCAATCAAAATCTGTTAGTATTTGTCTACGGAATATTCCGTAGTCAAGTAGCTATGAAATATATTTTGGTAGCAAAATATAGAAAATTTATTAATAAAAATAATAATTTCAAAAGTAGCAATTTAATATCTTAAATAATATCATTTACATCCCTGAAATAGACTTAAACCAACACAATTAATTATGATATTTTATTAATAATTTCTACATTGATTACACTTGATAAAATAAATTTACTAACTCCAAAAATTTGACCCAAACTTTCCCCCACCACCACCACAAAATCGAATCATTTTCTCCGTTACCCCAAATCAATCGATAGATAGCGGTTGTCCATACCATAAATTGATGCACGTTTCCTCAATCGTGCACCACCTTACTCTCTCAATCACATGTATGTTTGTATGCATACGTCGTCGAGGACTTTCTAATCTCTCCGTATGCACACACACAATAGAAGCAACGACTTATTCTTCTTATACAATGTTGTTTTCAGCCCAAAATCTCATGATTCTAACTCCATTCCAATCAAGTACGATCATCATCACCATCAAGCAACAACAGAAGTGCGCTCTATGTAACACCCGGATCAAGTATGTATTATCTTTATTAGTGTGAAGTTATAAGTTTCAGTAATTGCCCTGCTCACGACGTGAATATTGGCTTTTCACGTCGTGAGGATTGATCCGGACGCGTGTATCATTTAAAAGTCCACGACGTGAGCAGTATAGTGCTCACGATATGAAGGCGGATGACGACCAAAAACCCTAAGTTTTCAGTATTTAAGGGAATGAAAGGTGTAGCACTTGGTTCCTGGTATGTAAATCTTAATTGAGTATTTTCCTTTTTAAGCCTTGGACTCGGCGAGTCATAGGTCCGACTCGCCGAGTAGGGATGGGACCCGGGACACGTTTAAGTTGGCGACTCGGCGAGTCCATATCCTGGACTCGGCGAGTCACCGCTGTTGGATGAAACCCTAAGTTTCAGGGGTTTGCACCCTATTTAATCCCCCTTTCCGCCCCCAAGCCAGCCCCCATTCACCCTAAGAGCCATATACCTCGTTCTAAGCCTTGTTTTGGTGGATTTGAAGCCATTTGGCGTGTCCTCTTGAAGATTGGAGTAAGTAGGGAAGGCGATCAAGAAGAAGAAGAGAAGGTCAAGCACTTGTGAGCAATTGCAGAGTGATATCTAAGGTATGGCTCGTTTTCCCCCTTGTATCCATGCTTATGGCCCCATTCAAGTCCTTCATGACTCATTCCCAAGCTTGTATGTGCATCATATTTCGAAATGAGTTGATTGGCCTTTAGATCTAAGCATGGTTGAGCTCCAGGAGCTCAGATCTACTACCTTTATGAGCCCATATTGCATATAAACCTTAGATCTACTCTTTTGGAGCATTTTGAACCCTAAAAACCCCATAGATGGATATTTACACGTAAAGTTGGAAACTTTACGTGTTATTCATGCTCTAGGAGCCTAGATCTACGAATGGCATGGACTGGATTCGACAAAATCGCATTTTTAGCTCTTGCATGGAGCGGACTCGGCGAGTCGCTCATTTGACTCGGCGAGTCTAGTCGCGAGTCTCCGGGTTTGTCCCCTTTTTAGCTATGTCGAGTTGTGTGGTGAGTCCAGGATGGACTCGGTGAGTTGGAAGCCAAAACTCACCCATAGTGGAACTCGGTGAGTCGATGCCCAGACTCGGTGAGTTCAAGGCAATCTCGTTAGATCAAGATCAGACTCGGCGAGTTGTTCATACAACTCGGCGAGTCACAGTTGAACTTGTTCATCGAATGAAGATGAACTCGGCGAGTTGTTCATACAACTCGGCGAGTAGGATGAAGGACTTGAACATTAGTTTGGAAGGATAACTCGTCGAGTCGGCGCCTAACTCGACGAGTAGAATCAGAATTCAGGTCAGTTGTTTGGACATGGACTCGGCGAGTTGGCGAGCCAACTCGGCGAGTCGGGTCAACTGGAAGTTGACTCTGACTTTGACTTAGGGCATGATCAGGGGTAAAATGGTCATTTTACTGAAAGAGCGGTTAGCAGCTTTGACTAAGTGTTTGGTTTGAATTACAGCCGGAGGATTTCCGGAGCAGCAGCAGTAGTCAGACTATTCCCACACAGATCAGCAGCTACGAGGTGAGTTACCTTCCGGTAGCGGTGGGTCTAAGGCCACAATGTCGGCCCACCAGTAGGAGATGTATGATTAGATGATTGTCTCTGTGATATTCATCTAGGGTTGCTACTACATGTGTTATGTTTATGTGTTTGCATGATATGATGCTTGGTGCTAGTGATAGTAGGGGAGATAGTCCCCAGGTTACCGGTCGATAGGGCAGAAGGGGCAGTCATGCCCAACCATGCTAAATAGACTATGTGATATATGTGTTATGTGGTCGTAGTAGGGGGTGAAATAGTCCCCAGTACCCGGTCTAGAGGACCGAAGGGGAGACCAGCACCCAAATATGCTAGGCAGTATCCGGTCGAGAGGACCGAAGGGGAGGCCAGCACCCAGATATGCTAGGCAGTATCCGGTCGAGAGGACCGAAGGGGTAGGTCGGGCACCCGGATATGCCTGACAATTTATGTATGTTATGTGATTGTATGGTATGTGGTACAATGGGGGAACTCACTAAGCTTTGTGCTTACAGTTTACAGTTTTGGTTTCAGGTACCTCTTCATCAAAGGGGAAGGAGCTGGCACGGTAGCGGCACATCATGCATACATGATTGGTTTCCGCATCATTTAGATTTCCATGGGATTTATACTCTGATATTTTGATTGGTTGTATGATTTGGCTTTTAGACATGGTTTACGATGTGATGTGGTTGATCAAACAATGTTCTTAATTGTTAACGTTTTCTAAAGTAATGTTTAAAACAAAATTTTTAGACGTGAAAATTGGGTCGTTACAAGTTGGTATCAGAGCCCTGGTTTGAGGGATTCGGACACACCTTCAGGGGTGTTTGAACTCAAATCGAGGGATTAAAAGATTTTGGAAAGAGAAAATGTTTTCTAAAAGGGTTAAGTAAAGGGTTTTAAGAAAGGACAATGTGTGTGATGTGCGCAACCGGCCAAGCTCAAGTAAGTATTCCCCAATGTACCCATACAAGTTAATTTATGTTTATCAGTTTCTGTAGAACAGCATGCTAGAATAGGACTAAGGATCTAGGAGTGATGCCTTATGTGCCTACTTTATGTGCTTCAATATATGAAAGAGCTGGATGCTAGAGCTGAGTAGACAGCAGTAGGGTAGCTTGTTTAGGTTATTCCTGATAGTACGAGTTTAGCATTGTATGCTAGTTCAGTTCTCTCTTCGAGGATAGAGTTGCTTGAGATTGTTTTCTTACGTCCAAATGCTGTTTGCTTTGTGCTATGTGGGCCTTGAAGTGATGGGAGTTAACTGTTAGTTGAATACGTTTAAGTCACATGTGATCAGGGTTGAATAATCTCAGAGTGTTGGATTTGACTCTATCGCGTAGCTCTTGTTTGAGTCTTAACCGTTGTAGAGATGAGTCCCTTACTCGAAAGATTATCCGAGCCTCAGCACATGTGATTATATTCAGGTAATAGTTAATTGGCATCACCAAGAGGCCTTCAGCAGCTGAGGATTGGGTTCGGTGGAGTTAGAGGTTTCCTAGGGTAAGCCTAGGATAATGAGTAGCAGTGATCAGCAGTAGGGGAAGGGACCTGGTCGAGTCGAGGCGGTCCTTGGGAAAGGTATGGATAGATGTGGAAGGTAGTATGGGCCCGTACTACTGAAAGCAGAGGATCCGTACCCGAACTGAGGAAGGCTAAGATAAGACTAGGGAACTAGTAGTGGGTGGGACCCCTCCAGGGGTAGCAGTATCGCTAACAATTGTTATTTCTTTGTATTTCAGAATGGTGGTACTACGCCCGAGACCAGCAGTTGGCAGTTCAGGAGAGGGATCGGGTTCGGGATCAGGTTCCGAGCCAGTAGATGAGAGGCTACGCGAGTTCATCGCGTCAGAGATCACCAGAGGTATCCTTGAGTCGACCCCCATCATCTTCGGGTCGATCAAGGAAGGGATCATAGAGTTGATGGAGGATCGCCTCAGGGCGTTCAAGGGCGACATGGCATCTGGCCAGTCGGGATCTCGCACGCTGTCCTTTAAGGACTTCAGGGGCAGCGGTGCGTCGGATTTCCACGGGGTGAAGGACCCCATTGTTGCCAGGCGATGGATTGCAGACATCGAGTCTGCACAGTTGACTAACTTCTGCCCTGAGGGGTCGAATGTGAGGTATGCAGTAGGGTGTTTACGAGACCGAGCTCGAGATTGGTGGGAGTCAGTGGGTGAATCTTTGGGAGCCTCAGCTATCGAGGCTATGACTTGGTCAGACTTTGTGACCAGGTTCAGGGCGGAGTTTGTGCTGGCTGTCGAGCTTCAGTAGCTGGCCAGGGAGTTTTTGGATATGAGGCAGACGACTGAGACTGTGGCAGAGATCACCGCCAAGTTCCGGGAGAGGGCACTGTTGGTGCCCCAATATGTGGGTGATGAGGACATGAGGAGGACCCGCTATCATGACATGCTCCGGGCTGACATCCGAGAGCATGTTAGTTTTTCAGCTTGCCCCACCTTGGACTCCATGATTGCCAGGGCAAGGGAGATGGAGATAGATTTGGAGCACATCCGGAAACGGAAAGCGGAGGATGGACAGCCAGGAGGGGCTTTGGGGAAGAAGCCCAAGGGATCAGATGTGGGGCCGAAAGGCCAACAGGGACGGGGATGCTGCAAGAAATGCCGCAAGACGCACGAGGGGGTGTGCAGGTTGGGATCATTAGGCTGCTACAAGTACGGCAAGTTTGGGCACTTTAGCAGGGATTGCACTGCTCCGGCAGTAGTTGTTCTGACATCGGAGTTGCTGTGTTTCCACTGCAACCAGAGGGGCCACAAGAAGGCCAATTGCCCCCAGTTGACAGGTTCAGCGCCGGTAAAGGTGCTAGCTCCAGCGACCCTGCAGATCACAGATGGCCGACAGGGCAAGGCAGAGGCTCCAGTGGTGAGGAGCCGAGCATTCCAGCTAACCACCGAGGAGGCACGCGCAACACCCGATGTGGTGACGGGTATGATTCTTTTCCCTCTCGTTTATTGATATGATGTTATGATATTGACATGTGCCCGATATATGTATATGTGTTAGGATCGTTCCATGTGAACTGTATCCCAGTCCAGGTGTTGTTCGACTCGGGTGCATCCCGATCGTTTGTGTACCTTGCGCTTAGCAAGAAGTTTCCTGAGTCTTCGGGCATGCTGAATTGCCCTTTGGAAGTAGAGATTGCTGATGATCGATCGGTGCGAGCATCGATGGTATTTTGGGACTGCGTATTGCGTTTGTTCGAGGAGCGCTACTTGGTGGATTTGGTTCCCATTCCGTTGCGTGGGAACAAGGTGATCATAGGCATGGACTGGTTGAGCCCTAATGGGGCGGTGATAGATTGCACGCAGCAGCTAGTGCGAGTCAGGACCCCAGGTGGGGGAGAGTTAGTGATTCATGGCGAGAGGCCACAACGCGAACCCGCTGTATGTTCAGCAGCGAGGGCTAGACGTTACCTTCAACAGCGATGCGCAGGATATGTTGCGTACGTGATGGATACCCGGGAGGCGGGTAATGAGACCGTGAGCGATGTTCCAGTGGTGCGAGATTTCGCAGATGTTTTCCCAGAGGAGCTTCCTGGGATACCTCCGGAGCGACAGATGGAGTTCAGGATTGACCTCATTCCTGGTGCGGCTCCGATAGCCAAGGCACCATATCGGCTGGCTACTCCCGAGATGCAGGAGTTGTCTACGCAGCTGCAGGAGCTGCTAGACAAGGGATTCATTAGGTCGAGCAGTTCACCCTGGGGAGCCCCGATTCTGTTTGTGAAGAAGAAGGACGGGTCGCACCGGATGTGTATAGATTACCGGGAGTTGAATAAGGTAACGGTGAAGAACCGTTACCCACTCCCAAGGATTGATGATCTCTTTGATCAGCTTCAGGGAGCATCTTGGTTCTCCAAGATTGATTTGCGTTCGGGTTATCATCAGATGAGGGTCAGAGAGGAGGATACGCAGAAGACCGCATTTCGGACGCGCTATGGCCACTATGAATTCGTGGTGATGTCGTTTGGACTCACCAATGCTCCTGCCACGTTCATGGACCTTATGAACCGCGTATGCAAACCGATGTTGGATCGGTCTGTGATAGTCTTTATCGATGAAATCTTGGTTTATTCCAAGACGCAGGAGGAGCATGAGGAGCATCTGAGAGAGGTTTTGGAGACCCTGAGGAGGGAGAGCTTGTATGCCAAGTTCTCCAAGTGTGAGTTTTGGTTGCGCGAGGTGCAATTTCTTGGACACCTTGTCAACCAGAATGGGATTCTGGTCGATCCGGCCAAGGTCGAGGCCGTGATGAGATGGGAGGTTCTGAGGTCTCCATCTGAGATTTGGAGTTTCCTAGGATTGGCAGGCTATTATCGGAGGTTCATTCAGGATTTCTCCAGGATAGTTGTACCCCTGACACGGTTGACGAAGAAAACCGTGGTCTTCGGTGGGGACCCGAGCAGCAGGCAACATTTGAGACACTGAAACAGAGATTGTGCGAGACGCCAATCTTAGCCCTGCCAGAGGGCGTAGAGGATTTGGTGGTTTATTATGACGCATCTATTTCAGGGTTGGGCGTGGTATTGATGCAGAGGGGGCATGTCATTGCCTACGCTTCGAGGCAGCTCAAGCCTCACGAGGCGAACTACCCGACGCATGATTTGGAGTTGGGGGGCGGTGGTTTTCGCCCTCAAGATTTGGTGGCATTACCTCTACGGGGTTCGGTGTACCATTTACACGGACCACAAGAGTTTGAGGTACCTCATGGATCAGCCGAATATGAACATGAGGCAGCGTCGGTGGTTGGACGTGGTGAAGGATTATGATTGTGAGATCCTTTACCACCCGGGAAAGGCCAACGTGGTGGCCGATGCGCTTAGCCGCAAGGCGGCGCCGATCAGGGATATTTGCATGAGGATGAGTGTGGTGACTCCCCTGTTGGAGCAGATTTGGGAGGCTCAACAGGAGGCTATCAAGGAGGAACATCGGAAGAGCGAGCGTGTGGTGGGTCAGGTTTCCTCCTTTGATTATGATAGTCGAGGACTTTTGACACTACACCGCAGGGTGTGGGTGCCGTATCACGGAGGCATGCGCCAGATCTTGATGGAGGAGGCGCACAAGTCCCGATTCTCTATTCATCCCGGGGCGACGAAGATGTATAGGGATCTTCGTCTAGATTATTGGTGGCCCTGCATGAAGCGAGATGTGGCATCGTACGTCGAGCGGTGCTTGACCTGCAGGAAGGTCAAGGCCGAATATCAGAGACCGCATGGGAAGATGCAGCCGTTGGACATCCCGTTGTGGAAATGGGAAGACATCACGATGGATTTTATCACAAAGCTTCCCAGGACTGTGCGCGGAGTTGATTCGATTTGGGTCATCGTGGATCGATTAACAAAGAGCGCCCCTTTTATTCCAATCCCGGAGAGCATCTCGGCCGAAAAGTTGGCCGATATCTACATCAGGGAGATAGTAGCGCGGCACGGGGTGCCAGTGTCAGTGATATCAGACCGAGATGTGCGATTCACTTCCAGATTTTGGAAGAAGTTTCATGACGAGTTGGGCACTCGTTTGCATTTTAGCACCGCCTTTCACCCGCAAACGGATGGTCAGAGCGAGCGGACCATCCAGACTTTGGATGATATGTTGCGGGCATGCGTGTTAGATTTCGGTGGTAGTTGGGATACCTACCTTCCCTTGGCTGAGTTCTCATACAACAACAGCTACCACGTGAGTATTGCCATCCCCCATTCGAGATGTTGTACGGACGGAGGTGCAGGACCCCGATATGCTGGGGTGAAGTTGGCCAGAGGGTCATGGGGAGCACCGAGGTGGTGCTCGAGACGACCAAGAGGATCCAGCAAGTTCAGAGCAGGCTTCAGATTTCTCAGAGTCAACAGAAAAGTTACGTCGACAAGCGTCGATCCGACTTGGAGTTCCAAGTCGGGGATATGGTTATCCTGAAGGTGTCGCCTTGGAAAGGCATCATTCGATTCAGGAAGCGGGGCAAATTGGGCCCGAGATTTATCGGACCGCTTAGGGTTGTAGCCTGGGTGGGCAAGGTGGCGTATATATTGGATCTGCCGGTCGAGCTCAACCAGATCCACAGCACTTTCCATGTCTCTCAGCTGCGGAAGTGCTTAGTGGATGATTCAGCAGTAATGTCGTTGGAGGATATTTAGGTTGACGACAGTCTGAATTACATTGAGCGCCCAGTTGCAATCCTCGACAGGAAGTCGAAGGATTTGAGAAACAAAAGGGTGGAGTTAGTGAAGGTGCAATGGCAGCACCGCAAGGGTTCGGAGTGGACTTGGGAGCCGGTGGATGAAATGATGGAGCATTACCCCGATCTGTTTCAGGATCGAGCAGCAGACTTCGAGGACGAAGTCTAAAATAAGTGGGGGAGATTTGTAGCACCTGGTTCCTGGTATGTAAATCTTAATTGAGTATTTTCCTTTTTAAGCCTTGGACTCGGCGAGTCATAGGTCCAACTCGCCGAGTAGGGACGAGACCCGGGACACGTTTAAGTTGGTGACTCGGCGAGTCCATATCCTGGACTCGGTGAGTCACCGCTGTTGGATGAAACCCTATGTTTTAGGGGTTTGCACCCTATTTAATCCCCCTTTCCGCCCCCAAGCCAGCCCCCATTCACCCTAAGAGCCATATACCTCATTCTAAGCCTTGTTTTGGTGGATTTGAAGCCATTTGGTGTGTCCTCTTGAAGATTGGAGTAAGTAGGGAAGGAGATCAAGAAGAAGAAGATAAGGTCAAGCACTTGTGAGCAATTGCAGAGTGATATCTAAGGTATGGCTCGTTTTCCCCCTTATCTCCATGCTTATGGCCCCATTAAAGTCTTTCATGACTCATTCCCAAGCTTGTATGTGCATCATATTTCGAAATGAGTTGATTGGCCTTTAGATCTAAGCATGGTTGTGACAACCCGATATTTCAACTCTTTGTAATGGCCTAATAGGTCAAGTATTGTTAACATTTTTGAGTTAATAAAAATTAACGTTGATAATAAAATGTACAGAAAGTTTCTATTTAAATTCTTCTATGTTTAAATATCATTAAACCATGATCGTACGTAAAAAGAACGCCCAAATCCGACTTCGTATATTGAAGTTATGATTTTTCCAAGTTCAGCTTAGCAACAAACAACTAAAAACTCGAAACGGAGATCGAGCGACATTTGGCCGGAATGACCTAAACGAGAATCGAAGGTCTCGACAATGGTATTTCAACGGTAAAAAGTCTGGCAAAAACCGACGTCAGATAAAGAAGTTATGAATTTTTAAAGAAATTCCTTAATCACGTCATTTTAATAAATAAATAATAAAAATAATTTCGGAATTTTCCAACGGAATCTAAACGAAAGTTGTAGATCGTAGTCTCACCTTCGCGGGGATATAAAGAACGTCGAAAACGGAGTTCGTATGAAGGAGATATGAATTTTTGAAGTTTGATAAATAATTTATATATAATTTTTATTAAAAATTCGGTATTATCCGAAGAGGAGTCAGCCTAGGGCCGAGGTACGCGCCGCGTACCCTCGTACGCCTTGCGTACTCGAGGCCACGGCCTCGGATCGTCCACGTCGCCCTATGCGAAGCTACCCGACCCGCCGTCCCATCCGACCCGCCCCATCCGAAATACGTAAGCGATGACGTACGGGTACGCGCTGCGTACGCCCGTACGCCCCGCGTACGGAGGCGGTTCAGCACCCCTATAAAAGGGATGCGAGCCTTTCCGAAAATTTTGTTCATTTTCTCTCTTTCTCTCACGATCTTGCCTCGATTTTCGTGCCCGTTCAAACCCGAAGCTCTGGTCTTTTTGCTCAAGTCCCGAGAGTCAATTTTACTCCCGAGAATCCCGAGAAAAATCCGTTTCCCGAGACGAAACTCTGCCCGGTTTTCGATCTCGCTATCTTCAAGCTTCCAAGTGACTTCATACCCCTTTATTCAACCTTTGAAATGCTTTTAAATGTTTTAAATACTTTATGGGGGGGATACAAGTTAAACACTTATAGTTATTGCTTCGATCACATGTGATTGCATTAATCACATGTGATTAATAACTAGAAAACCAATGATTTTTATCACTGTTCAAACTGTTTTACTTCAAAATGTTTCACAAACTCTTTTACTTATCAAATGCTTTTATTTAAACTTTGTTTTACTACTTATAAATTGCATGCCCATATATGTATAGATATATAAGTAATGTTTAAAGGGCTTAGGAAGGCCATCCGCCCTATTTCCTTTTCGCGCACTGAGATGTGGTCTGGTGGGATTTCGGGTGACCATCCGAGGGTCGTTACAATATTAGTTATATATCATATATACATGTATAGACATAGAAGTACTTCCATATTCATACTTATCAGCACATCATTAGTAAGTTACCATCGGGGTAACACAGGATCATACTACTACAATTTCTAGATCAACGAGTCAGTTCATTCAGGTGTCAATACTTATTACTAAGAGAACATATACAACGATACTAGAACAAGTAATATTATATTACATATACACGAATACGTTAACAATTGTGATCCACTGTATGGGAGCATGTCTTAATTGTGATGACCCGAGTTGTAGCCAGAGTCTCTTGGAGGGAGAGCGTGAGTTTGCGTATAGATCTATACTGGATTGACTATCCTACACCTCGCTGCTAGCTACAGTGGGACTGACAGGTTTGCGGGTGCCAAACGTCATACCTTATTTTTCGACTATACGTTGTCGATGTTACCAGTCGATAGTATGGTGTAATTTATCACATGATACCTTAATATAAACCCGGTTTAAGGTAGTTAGTACAGTAGTAGTTCCTATAAAACAAAACTACCGTACTATAATAATTTACCCATTACATTTTGGTGTTAACCTCACGTAAACTTTAATGTACAAACTATATTTTGTTAAATGATAGTTACACTTGGGAAATTACACACTTTTACATCAAACGAGCATACAAAACAGCTAAGCCTTGGTAGAGGGCTACTTTAACAGAAAATATAGGTTTTTCTGAGAGATTCAAACTTTTACAAACACTTACATACATTTACAACTCATACTTGTGATAGGTTCAAACGTTTTGATAATAAACCTCGACACTAAAATACTTATGAATTCACCAGCTTAATGCTGATAAACTCTTTCAAAATAACTTGTATTCTCAGGTCATCAGTAGACAGGTACCGATGCTAGCTTTTGAGAAGATGGAGCGCATTCAAGACTCATCATACTATTTTGATTTACATTATATTTTTGGTGTCTAAAACTGTACGGAACACGCTTGTATTAAAATTTTATATTTAATGCAATGGATGATGTTGTTTGCTTATTTACATTTACTGTGTTGTGATACTTTACATGACGTCCTCCGCCCTAGAACGTTTCCGCCATTCTTGGTTTTGGGGTGTGACAATGGTTGAGCTCCAGGAGCTCAGATCTACTACCTTTATGAGCCCATATTGCATATAAACCTTAGATCTACTCTTTTGGTGCATTTTGAACCCTAAAAACCCCATAGATGGATATTTACACGTAAAGTTGGAAACTTTACGTGTTATTCATGCTCTAGGAGCCTAGATCTACGAATGGCATGGACTGGATTCGAGCAAAATTGCATTTTTAGCTCTTGCATGGAGCGGACTCGGCGAGTCGCTCATTTGACTCGGCGAGTCTAGTCGCGAGTCTCCGGGTTTGTCCCCTTTTTAGCTATGTCGAGTTGTGTTGTGAGTCCAGGATGGACTCGGTGAGTTGGAAGCCAAAACTCACCCATAGTGGAACTCGGTGAGTCGATGCCCAGACTCCGTGAGTTCAAGGCAATCTCCTTAGATCAAGATCAGACTCGGCGAGATGTTCATACAACTCGGCGAGTCACAGTATAACTTGTTCATCGAATGAAGATGAACTCGGCGAGTTGTTCATACAACTCGGCGAGTAGGATGAAGGACTTGAACATTAGTTTGGAAGGACAACTCGTCGAGTCGGCGCCTAACTCGACGAGTAGAATCAGAATTCAGGTCAGTTGTTTGGACATGGACTCGGCGAGTTGGCGAGCCAACTCGGCGAGTCGGGTCAACTGGAAGTTGACTCTGACTTTGACTTAGGGCATGATCAGGGGTAAAATGGTCATTTTACCGAAAGAGCGGTTAGCAGCTTTGACTAAGTGTTTGGTTTGAATTACAGCCGGAGGATTTCCGGAGCAGCAGCAGCAGTCAGACTATTCCCACACAGATCAGCAGCTACGAGGTGAGTTACCTTCCGGTAGCGGTGGGTCTAAGGCCACAATGTCGGCCCACCAGTAGGAGATGTATGATTAGATGATTGTCTCTGTGATATTCATCTAGGGTTGCTACTACATGTGTTATGTTTATGTGTTTGCATGATATGATGCTTGGTGCTAGTGATAGTAGGGGAGATAGTCCCCAGGTTACCAGTCGATAGGGCAGAAGGGGCAGTCATGCCCAACATGAGGTTTGATAAGAATTGTAGGAACTAGTTATGAAATGATAAGTTGACAAAACTTAGTAGAATGAGCCAGTTATCAGATAGAAATTTGATTCCCAGATAACCATGCTCTTAGTTGATCTTATGCCAAGGCCTACATAGAGTTCTTTCCAGCAAGCGAAACCCCATTTTACCTTGCCTACATATACCACGGAAACTTTTGATAATTAAAAAAAAAAAAGATGTCATAATTTGTATTACTTTTCAATTCAAATCTATGTTTAGTGGATGAAGATGATTCGTACGTGAATTCTATGAAAAGTGAAACATGAGCCCCAACAAACGAGACCCTCCATCAGGTTTAGTGATGAACTATAGATAATGATAATGATTCTTAATTTTCTAACAAGAAAAGGAGGCAATTTCCAGTTAGTAAGAAATGAAAGAGTCAAAGAGATGTAGAAAAGGTAGAGCTAGTTTCTTATTACATGTCATAATGTCACTCTTGCAAAGGTGCATTGATTCAAGCTGATGTTCGATTAAGCTGAAATACTAAAAATACAGTACACAGAGGAAGAAGATGGAGAGGATGGAAGGAACAAGTGTAAAAGGAAAAAACTTGGGAGTTGTATTAATATTAATAATAATGACTACAACGATAAATAAAAAACATAAAGTAAGGTAAAAGAGCAATTGAAATAATAAAACTAGAAACAGAAAAGAAAAAGCAATTAACCTTCTAAAATGTTTTTGCAGATCCTAGTGAAGAAATAGAAATTTGAGATTTTTTTCTTTTGATAGACTTGTATTAATAGAATTAATTGCATTAGCAAATTCTGTATAATTGATTGACTCTTGAGGCCTTCTTTCATTTGTTTGTTAAAAAAAATAAATGAAATCATACGGAAATAGAAAAAGATTATATGGGTAAGAAATTGAACCATTACCTTTATAGTTAATATAATGATGGGGTTCCCATATATCTTGACAAGATTCTGAAATGAAGTCTTGTAGCTTCATAGTTTTGGTCCTTCCTTAATACTAAAAGATCAATGTCAGTTAACAGATTATATCAAACAACATACACTAATTAAAAGAAACCGATTAATCATACACATTATATATGGTTTAATATTCAAGCGTAGAGTTCCTTATGACCAAAAAAGTGGTACAAATCCACAATTTTGTACAACCGAATAATAGAAAAAAGAAGTCCTTTGTAAGATCCACCCTGCATAGTAGCTTCTTGTATCTACAACAAGAAAAAAATCCTTATAATAAACAAAGTACAATAATGAATGTAATGTATGAAGTAATTAAAAAAGATTACCTATTTTTGTGTCTCCAAGTAGTCAAAAGTAGTCAAATTTATCTGAGTTGTAGAATCCGATAGAGCTATTATTCCGGTCTTGGAGATTGCATATACTATGTGGCCACCAATTGAGCCAATTTCCCTTCTTTGTGTAATTAGCAACATGTAGTATGGTCCAAGAAATTTAACGAAACCTAAAAAAGATAAAGCATAATAAATACATGATGTGAAATGTATATATGCTTGAAAATATATATGTACATAACAACTCCATAGAAAGTAGTGATAAACTTGAGTCACTATGGATTTATTACCCTCATGGGTGCTTCTTAAGAGTTTAGAACATTCACATTTTGTATAAGTTGCTAAATCCTCACGAATGCTAGGATCAGAAGTCTCTAACCTGTCAATTTTCAATAACCTATCAATTATTAGAACATAATGAACATCATTCACGTCGAACATTATCATGAGGAAGAGAACATAGGAATAAGTAAGCAAAAGGAATGGTTTGAAAACAGTTTAAACGTGCACATTAGCATATCAAAGCAAAAATGAAACACAAGTCATTAAGAGAGTACCGACCGAGTTACGTAAAGCCTAAATTTTTGCAGAAAGGAAAATAGAGTACTCATCGGGGAAGTAGATGGCTTATCAAGAGGAAGAATCACTTTCTGAGGTGGCCATTAGATAGAAGTATGGTATCGATTCTTCAAAAAAAGGGATATATGCTCATTATCTGCAACCATCGCTATTATTATTAGATGATTATCCGATCTAGATTTGAGCCTCCTCCTCAAGGATCAGTTCAAAAATCAAATCAAAAGAGAATTCAAATATAACATTCATTTCTAATTTTCTACTTCTCTAATTCTCTCTTTTCCATTCACGATTACGATCTATCATGTGAATATGTCAGGTAATCTTCTTGGTAGTCGTGCATAGCTTGTGAATTATACCTTGGTCTCGGACCAGGGGAGATGAGGTTGGAGTAAGGCAGATGAGGGCGGAGCAGCACCGACGAAAGAGCAGGTCGATGATGGATGAACTGGGAAGAGAGATTGTGGATTTTTCCCTCTTCAAAACCTTTGCCCTAATTAAAACATTTTCCCACCTAATTTTTTTTCCACCAAGAGATTGTCGACTAAAATCAGAAAAAAAAAAAAAAAGGAAATGAAAATAAGTAGCCCTCTTCGGTAAGTAAAGTAAGGAAGGGAAATAGAATTGAAATAAAAAACTAATAATACCATAATACATACAGTGGCATAAAAAGATTGGTTAATTCATAAAAAACTAAACATTAGTAGTACGTAATTATCTATATAACATAGCATTTTAATCATTATGTCCCTAATACATGTGAATATTAATGGCATAAAATATTAAGTGTTATAAAATTTATCAGTTTCTATAGTGGCATATAAAATATGCCACTAAAATCATAATATAGTGGCACAAAAAAATTATGCTATTAAAAGTGTATGCCACTAAATTTCATTTTATTTGTAGTGTTTATCACTCTCTAAGCCTCCAAAAACCCTAATCTTACCTCTCCTTAAGGTCCTTTATCATTTGGGTGCATTTCTAGCATGTAGGAAGAAGAAGAAGAATGAGGAAGTACTCCATTGTCGGTGTGGGCAAAGAATCAGCATTATCATCATCTTTTCTTGCTTTTGTACCCTTATAAGTAGCAAAGGCACTAACTTTATTGCTTAACATGGGTAGATCTGGGGTTTTGTCCATTTTATCGATGTTATTACTTGAATGAGTGGAATAGATTCACAAAGTTTGCAACTTTATGGATTCTAAGAGTCCTAAGACCCTCATAGTGTTCAGATCTAGAAGTTGGTATAGATTTGAGGCATGCATGCAAGTTTGAAGCCCATTTCTTCCCATTTTGACCTAGAAAATAGATGATCATGTTTGGTGCATACATGGCCATAAAGGAAACATTTTATGGACCTTAAGGGTCCCCTTTAGCTTCTGGAAGAAATTGACTCGAAAACTTAATGGAATAAGGACTTAAAATGGTGATTTTAGCCTCAGACAGTGCTCACGATGTGGGGTGTGAGATCCCATGATGTGAGAAGCGGAGCAGTCCCGTTTCTGTTAGGACCCTTGGTGGTCACGACATTTGAGAACAAATCTTGACCACTTATTTATTTTTAATTAAAATTATTTAAAAAAAACCCACCCTATTTGTCCCTGGTTCGCCATATTTTATTTTTTTCAATCCTGCGGCAAATATTTATTATTGTAGTCCTCACTTATTTTTGAGTCCTCACTCGATCAAACTTATATATATATATATATATATATATATATATATATATATATATATATATATATATATATATATATATATATATATATATATATATATATATATGTACGTATGTATGTATCGAAGTAGGATCAAATATGAACACGTAAAAGATTGAGAATGCGAGAACAGATGTGGACCATCTAAGTATTCAAATCTACGGTTATTATCAGACGGATCATTTACGTAATTTATAAATTTATTGGAATTAAAGTGCAACTTTTAAATAGTGAAAAGGGTAAAATAGTAATTGATTATGTATTTAATTTCTATAACATCTCACTCTTTCTTTTCAATTCCTCTCTCTCTCTCTCTATATATATATATATATATATATATATATATATATATATATATATATATATATATATATACACGCACACACACACACAAGGCGAATACCCGTGCGTTATGCAAAAACACCTATACAGTTGAAGTGTATGAATATATGTTTTTTTAAATATAACAATAAGTTTGTTGTTAAATTTGATATAATAATTCGTATACTAAATTGATATAATATATTGATTATTTTGAATTATATGATAATATATACATATATTATAACTGAATAATCTTTATCGTTTGAATGACTCCTACATGCAAGTTACACATAAATAAAATTAAATATTATAATGGTTTAATATTATTTATAGTTATTATTTTTAATTAATTTTTTAAAGTTTATTTGATTAATGTTTTAATTTCTATCATTATAATTATTTAAAACATCAAACATTGTTTTTTGCTTTTAAAGGTAACAACGTAATCATTTATATAGAATTATTTTTAACTATTATTATTGTATGTTATTTTAAGTCGCTTATTTTAAAATATTCAACGATTATAAAAATATATTTAGAAAATATTTTAGTTATATTGAGATTTCAATTTAGTTTTTGTATTTATTACTACAATTAATTACTTTTATTTATTTACAAAATATTCTTTTGTTTTTTAAGTGGAACTGAAATTTATATTTTAGTTGACAATGTAATGTTATATTTAAATTAACAATAAATGTTTTGTCCAAAATGTTCAAAAGTTGTAGCTTTAAACTGATAATGGTTTACATACAACAACATTTTAAATATAATAAATTAAGTATAATATGTTAAAAGTTAAAGATATAACCTTGTATGTAGAAGTAAATATATTATTTTAAAATTGAAATTTAATTTATTTACGAGTATACTTTAAGTTTGATATTTATTTAACCTTATTAACCAACTTATAACCATAATTAAAAAGATATTACAGTTGATCATTTTTAATTATTTACAAAATATTTTTTGGATTGTTTAAGTTAAACTAAAATTTATATTTAAGTTGACCCTTGATGTTATATTTAAATTAATAATTTAAGTATTGTATACAAATTGTTTCAAAATTGCATCTTTAAAATGATAATGGTTTACATCCAACAATATATTAAAACTAATAAATTAAATATAATATGTTAAAAGTTAAAAAATTTAACTTTATAAGTGGAAGTAAAGATATTATTTTAATATTTAAATTTAGTTTATATATGATTACACTTTAGATTTAATATTTATTTAACTTTATTAACCAACTTATAATTATTATTATAAAGAAATTGAAAAGTCATTGGAGTTTCAAATGAATTTGGTGAAAGAAAAAATATATGGGAGTTTTAAATGAATGTGGTGAAAAGAAAAATGCTTACTCTACAAGTATACAAGTCGAATCCCCGCGCGTTGCGTAAAGTCGAATCCCCGCGCGTTGCTACCTCATATCCATGTTTGTTTTGGTCTTGAATCCCCTAAAGTATCAGCCCTTGGTATGTTGAAGAAGTATGTTTTCCATAAACCCTAGTTTAGGGTGTTTTGAGCCTAGATCTCTTAATCTACACGTAAAGTTTGCCACTTTACGTGGGGGATAGTCCCTAGAAGTATGGATCTATGAGTTGGAAACTCTGTTTGGCTCAAAAAGCCACTGCATGGATTGAGGACTGGATAGACTCGGTGAGTCCTTCGAGTGGACGCTGCGAGTAGCTTGAAGATGAGGAGGAACTCGACGAGTAGGATGAACAACTCGTCGAGTCGGATGAAGTTAGGCATGGACTCGGCGAGTTGGATGAGCAACTCGACGAGTTGGTTGAAGATTGTCTAGGACTCGACGAGTCTGTTCTTGGACTCGGCGAGTCAGATCGCGAAACCCTAAACCCTTCGAGTTGGGGCTCGAATCAGTGAGTCGGGTGGTGACTCAGCGAGTTGGACAGGACAGGACTTGGAACTAGTTGGACTCGGCGAGTCATGGACTGACTCGGCGAGTCGAGTCGCGAATAAGAAAGACCCAGAACATATGAACTCGGCGAGTCAGTAGGTAGACTCATCGAGTAGGGTTGACCCGGAAGGTTGACTTTGACCAGGATTTTGACCTTGACCAGAATTGACCTAGTGACCTTTGGAGGTCAGTTGGACTAAGTGTTATATTGATATTGGTAGCTCGAGGAGCTAGATGAGCAGCAGTCGAAGTCAGAGGTCAGGTAGCAGTCAAAAGGATTAGCAGCAGCAGTTCAGCAGCATCAGGTGAGTTTCCTTCCAGTAGGGACGGGTCTAAGGCCACAATGCCGGCTCGTTCAGTTAGCAGTAGTTTCCGGAATTCGATCCGATGCAGTAGTTAGTATGTTTGATGCCTTCGTGGCTCAGACATGATTTATGTGTTATGTGCTATGTGTTATGTGTTCCGGGCTACGGCCCGATGTAGTATGCAATATATGTGTTCATGCTAGTTGATATGTTATGCTATGCTATGTTCAGTCAGTTTCCGGACTTCGGTCCGATGTAGGGGGCAAGGCCCCAGTTAGTCCGGACTTCGGTCCGATGCAGGGGACAAGGTCCCAGTCAGTTTCTGGACATCGGTCCGATGTAGGGGCAAGGCCTTAGTTAGTCCGGACTTCGGTCCGATGCAGGGGACAAGGTCCCAGTCAGTTTCTGGACTTCGGTCCGATGTAGGGGGCAAGGCCCTAGTTAGTCCGGACATTGGTCCGATGCAGTGGGCAAGGCCCAATATGTGCTTTATATGTTATTGCATGGTATATGTTAGATTGGGGGAGCTCACTAAGCTTCGTGCTTACGGTTTTCAGTTTTGGTTTCAGGTACTCAGTTTTCAAAAGAGGAGCTCGGGAAGATTGCAGTGCACACACCATAGTCAGTTAGCCTGGGAATGTTTGACTCTGATAATGATATTATGTTTTGAATTAATACTCGAGAATTTATGTTATGACTTATGATACAGTTTTTATAAATATGATTTTAGTAATGTTTTTTTAAAGAAATTTTTGGGTTGTATTTTTGGGTCGTTTCAAGTTGGTATCAGAGCCAGGGCACAGGTCGATGTGTTCGACAGGGACGTCGAACCCTATAATGGGGGGTGAAGGTGGGTTGCACCTGATCCTATATCGGCTTGGAAGGAGAACGAAACATCTACTTATAAGGGGTGTGGATACCTTCCTTGTCACAACGCGTTTTAAAGCCGTGAGGGCAGCAGATCTCATAAGAACTCTGCAGTTAAGCGTGCTCGGGCGGGAGTAGTACCGGCATGGGTGACCCCCTGGGAAGTCCTCGTGCCGAGTGGCCCAAAGCGGACAATATTGTGATACGTGCCAGAGGGGGGTGTTACAAATGGTATCAGAGAACATTATCCCGAAAATACAACCCAAAAATTTGGAAAGCCAAGAAAAGAAAGAAAAACCTCAAGTTTAAGGGGAGACTCGACGAGTATTAATTCAAGTTATCATATATTCCGTCTACTAAATTTTTTTTGACTTATGAATCATATTTTTTTATAAATATGATTTTAGTCCGTCTGAGGGTGGAAAGCAGTACTGAAGACGAAATGAGAGAACATTATCCCAGGTTATTTGCAGATGTAGCAGTAGACTTCGTGGACGAAGTCTGAGTCAAGTGGGGGAGAATTGTAACGACCCGTCCCTGGTATGTGGTTTTTAGTATTTATTTTTAAAGTTAAGGGAGGAACTCGGCAAGTGTATGTCCCGACTCGTCGAGTAGGGTCGCGTTGTTGATCAGCGTATAGATCGGCGACTCGGCGAGTCCATATTCGGGACTCGATGAGTCGGCCTGCCAGGTTGAAACCCTAAATCTTCGGGTTGCTCACTATTTAATCCACCTTATAGCCCCCATTCTCGCCTCCTTCACCCTCAGAACGCTGTGAGAAAACCCTAATCCATCCTTGAGTGATCTAAGTGTTCTTGTGTGATTTGTGAAGGCTTGAAGAAGGAGAAGAAGAAAGGAGCAAGGAGAAGAGGAGTAGTGCAAAGATCCAAGGGAAAATCAGAGTTATTTGAGGTATTCTTCGGATTTCCCTCTTGTTTTATGCTTTAAACCTCCATTAGAACTCCTCTAGATCTAGTTGATGCTTTTCCCAAGCCTTATGATTGTATGAATGCCCTAATAAGTCGAGATATCCTTAGAACTATTCATTGAGAAGTTTCAGAGCCCAGATCTATTGCCTTTATGAAGATACTTTGCATGGAAACCCTAGATCTAGCCTTTATTATGCTTTTTGAGCTATTTTATCTTCATGAATGTTTATGGGCACGTAAAGATAGAATCTTTACGTGCTAATCGAGTTAAGGGAGTCCAGATCTATAAGTTTTATGCACCAGATTCAAGAAGAATCAAGTTTTGAGTTGCTGCATGCAAGCGACTCGGCGAGTCGAGCCGCGAGTCCCCGATTTTTTTTCCCTTTTTGAGTGATGCCGAGTGAGACCAGTGAGTGTTGGAGTGGACTCAGTGAGTTGTGGTTAGACTCAGTAAATGGAGGGACTCGGCGAGTTGTTCATACAACTCGGCGAGTCCAAGGCAATCTTCTTAGCTCGAAGAACAACTCGTCGAGTTGTTCATACGGCTCGGCGAGTCTGATGCAGATTGCCTGAAGTTTTAGATTCGATAGGGAACTCGTCGAGTTGATGCCATACTCGACGAGTAGCAGCAAGTAGGGTGAGAAATGAGAGTAGGGACTCGGCGAGTTGGCGGCCCAACTCGGCGAGTCAGGTCAACTGTAAAGTTGACTTTGACCAGGAGAGTTGACTTTAGCCAGGGGTAAAGGAGTCATTTACCCCAATACAGTGATTAATAATTTGATTGAGTGTAATTGTGGATTTGTAGCCGGGGAGATACCGGAGCAGCAGCAGATGGTTCCCGGAGCCACACACTCAGCAGCCAGATCACGAGGTGAGTTTTCCCTTCAGTAGGAACGGGTCTAAGGCCACAATGCCGGCCTGTTTAGCTAGCAGTAGTATCCGGACTTCGGTTCGATGCAGATTTTAGTATGTCTGATGCCTTCGTGGCTCGGATAGTATTTGGTGTTATGTGTTCCGGGTTACATCCCGATGTAGTATGCTATGTATGTACTCATGATTAGTTGATATGCTTATGTGATGCTATGTACAGTATGTTCCGGACTTCTGTCCGATGCAGTCAGTTCCAGACTTCGGTCCGATGCAGTAGTTCCGGACTTTGATCCGATGCAGGAGGCAAGGCCTCAGTAGTTCCGGATACCGATCCGATGCAGAGGGCAAGGCCCTGGATAGTTCCGGACTTTGGTCCGATGCAGTTTCCGGACTTTGGTCCGATGCAGTGGGCAAGGCCCAATATGTGTTTATATGTTATTGTATGGTATGTGGTAGTTTGGGGGAGCTCACTACGCTTCGTGCTTACAGTTTCAGTTTTGGTTTCAGGTACTTCCACAAGCAAAGGGAAGAGCTCGAGTTGATGGCATCGCACACACACACCACAGTATCATTTGTCCTGGGAGTTGTTTTGTTTTTCATAGATGTGCTTAATACATTTTTGTTTCAGTTCACTTATAACACTTTATTATTGTTGTGAGATATTGACGTACGAGTTTACCTTATGATTTTATTATGGTGTTTTTAGTAATCATTAAAAAAAAATGGTCATTTCTTTGGGATGTTTCAAGTTGGTATCAGAGCAACTTGAAACATCCCAAAGAAATGACCAAAATTTTTTTAAAACGGTTATCATATGAACTTGAATTTCTTTAAAAAATACAACCCAAAAATTTCTTTAAAAAACATTACTAAAATCATATTTATAAAAACTGTATCATAAGTCATAACATAAATTCTCGAGTATTAATTCAAAACATAATATCATTATCAGAGTCAAACATTCCCAGGCTAACTGACTATGGTGTGTGCACTGCAATCTTCCCGAGCTCCTCTTTTGAAAACTGAGTACCTGAAACCAAAACTGAAAACCGTAAGCACGAAGCTTAGTGAGCTCCCCCAATCTAACACATACCATGCAATAACATATAAAGCACATAATGGGCCTTGCCCACTGCATCGGACCAATGTCCGGACTAACTGGGACCTTGCCCCCTACATCGGACCGAAGTCCGGACACTGACTGGGACCTTGTCCCCTGCATCGGACCGAAGTCCGGACTAACTAAGGCCTTGCCCCCTACATCGGACCGAAGTCTGGAAACTGACTGGGACCTTGTCCCTTGCATCGGACCGAAGTCCGGACTAACTAGGGCCTTGCCCCCTACATCAGACCGAAGTCCGGAAACTGACTGGGACCTTGTCCCCTGCATCAGACTGAAGTCCGGACTAACTGGGTACAGGTAAGGGTTCTAAACTCCCATACGGTTTTTGATGTTGTGCCTTAACCCTCACACATGTTACGCACTCAGCCACATACTTCGCAACATCGAGCTTCATCGTCGGCCACCAGTAGTAGGGTTTTAGGTCCCTATACATTTTAGTGCTACCGGGATGAATCGAGTACATGGTCTTGTGTGCTTCTTCCATTAGAAGATCTCTTATTCATCCCGTCTTAGGTACCCAAATTCGATCTTGGAATACCTTCAGTCCTCGACTGTTCGTACCGAACACTAACGTTTTTCCCAAACGTTCTTCCTTTCGGTCATTCTTTTCTAAGGCTTCTTCTTAAGCTTTCCTGATACTTTCCACAATCATCGAGACGACTTCAATTCTTAACGCTCTTGGCCTTTTTCTTTCAAGATTGACTTTCCGACTGAGAGCATCAGCAACAATATTTGCTTTACCTGGGTGGTAAAGTATCTCACAGTCATAGTCCTTGAGAAGTTCTAGCCAGCGTCGTTGCCTCATGTTCAACTCCTTCTGATTAAAGAGATATTGGAGGCTCTTATGATCAGTGAAGAGCTTGCACTTCGTGCCGTAGAGGTAATGCCTCCATATCTTTAAGGCAAATACTACCGCTGCCAACTCCAGATCATGAGTGGGGTAGTTCTTTTCGTGCTCTTTCAATTGTCGAGATGCGTATGCTATCACCTTTTCTCTTTGGGTCAAAACACAACCCAACCCGACTCCAGATGCATCACTATAAACTGCGAAATCTTCGACTCCATCGGGTAGAGAAAGTATCGGTGCTTCACATAACTTCTTTTTTAGCTTCTCGAACGCCTCATCGTGTTTCTCACTCCATGTATACGTAGCTCCTTTATGGGTCAAAGCTGTTAATGGAGCAGCTATCGAAGAAAAGCCTTGGATAAATCGTCGGTAATATCCGGCTAATCCTAGAAAGCTTCGAATCTCCGTGGGAATCTTCGGACGTTCCCACTTCATTACAGCCTCGATCTTGGCGGGCTCAACCATTATTCCCTCCTGGTTAACAACATGACCCAAGAATTGGACTTCCCGTATCCAAAAGTCGCATTTGGAGAACTTTGCAAAAAGCTTCTCCTTCTTTAACACCTCCAACACTTCTCGTAGATGCTTGCCATGCTCCTCCTGGCTTTTCGAGTAAATGAGAATGTCGTCGATGAACACTATCACAGATTTATCGAGGAATGGTTTACAAACCCGATTCATCAAATCCATGAATGTTGCGGGAGCATTGGTTAGTCCGAATGACATAACCAAGAACTCGTAGTGTCCATATCTTGTTCTGAATGCAGTCTTCTCAATATCCTGCTCTCTCACCTTCAACTGATGATATCCTGACCTAAGATCGATCTTTGAGAAGTAGCTCGAACCTTGCAGCTGATCGAATAGATCATCAATCCTCGGCAATGGATACTTGTTCTTCACCGTTGCCTTATTCAACTCTCGGTAGTCTATGCACATCCTCATGCTTCCGTCCTTCTTCTTCACGAATAACACCGGAGCTCCCCAGGGTGATGAACTAGGTCGAATGAAACCGCTGTCCAACAGCTCCTGAAGTTGCGTCATGAGCTCCTTCATCTCCGTCGGTGCTAATCGGTAAGGTGCCTTTGCTATCGGTGTTGTTCCTGGTAATAAGTCTATATGAAATTCTACTTGCCTATTAGGTGGTAATCCGGGAAGATCTTCGAGAAAGACTTCCGGATAATCGCACACAACCGGTATATTCTGCACCTCTTTCTTTTCTTTCTTAGCATCGATTACGAATGCCAAGTACGATGCACATCCCTTGGACAAACATTTCTTGGCTTTCATCAAGGAGATGATTCCAGAACTCACTCTGCGTTTGTCCCCGTACACCATAAATGATTCCTTTCCGGGTGGGTTTATCCTAACTATCTTCTTTCGGCATAATATCTCGGCATCGTTGGCGCTAAGCCAATCCATACCCAAAACGATGTCGAAACCGTTTAACTCTATGGGTAATAGTTCCTCCTGGAATTCGTTTCCGTTTAGGTCAATGACGATGTTCCTAATACGATTACTAACAGGTACGAATTTGCCATTGGAAACTTCTACAATTAGGGCGTTATCAAGTTTTTCTACAGGTAATGCTAATTTCGCACTAAATTTATGCGACACAAAGGAGTAGTTGGCTCCGGAATCAAACAGTATATTTGCAGGCAAACCATTTAGAAGAAAGGTACCTGAAGCGACGTCTGCTGCCTCCTTTGCAGCCTCGAGCATCATCTGGAAGGCTCTCGCCTTCGGCTTTGGTGGTATGTTGGGTCTTCCTGCCTCCTTCTTCTTCGGGCAGTCCTTCAAAATGTGCCCTTTTTCATTACACCCATAACAGGCCTTCTGGTTAAGGGTGCATTCATTGGCATAGTGTCCAGGCTTTCCGCATTTGTAACAAGTGACCCCTCCATCACACTTCCCAAAGTGCTTCTTCTTGCACTTGTCACACCACTTTGCTTCTGATCCTCCTCCTCTCGAACCAGGTTTCGAGAATCTACTCTTCTTGTTGGACTTCGAGGATCCATCGAACTTCCGTTTCTCACCGACCTCAGCCCTTTCCAGACCTCTTTCCTTTTGTTGGGTCTCCACATTCTTAGCTGCTCGAACAACTGATTTCAGAGTGGTTGCCATCTTGACTGTTAGGCCAAAGTCAGCCGGCAGTCCGTTTGCGAATTTCTCAATTTTAGAAAGTTCGGTTGGCACTAGGTATGGAAACAACTTCATCTTTTCCGTAAATGCAGCAGCATAGTCATCGATGCTCATTCTCCCCTTCTTCAAATTTTGGAACTCATTGTTCAGATCAATCAGGTCTATCTCTGAACAGTACTGCGCCTTTAGTTGTTCCAAGAACTCATCCCATGACATTTTCAGGGCTTTTCCTCGTGGCATCGTATCTGCCAATAGCTTCCACCAACTCAAGACTCCAGTTTTCAATTGTCTCACAGCGAAGACAGTCTTCTGCTTTTCATTGCAATCGCAGCTCTCAAACACCATCTCCATCTCGGAGATCCAGTCCATAATCTTAACAGGCTTTGGGCTTCCTGAGAGACTTGGTGGTTTTGCACCCAAGAAATTTTTGTACATCCGCCCATCCTTGTTGTTTCTTCCTTCTGGGCCATCCCTTTGTTCACCTTGAGTCCCTATTTGACTCACTTGACGGCTATAGTTCCCTTCCTCAGATGGCTCGGGAATTGGCTCCGTCGGTTCAACATGTATGGTAGGTTCGTCTCTATTCTCGTGGAGCATCCGTCTCATTTCTTCCCTTTGTTCAGCTAGCATAGCCTGAATCATGGCTTGAACTCCAGCCATGGTAACTGGCTCAGGTGCAACTTCTTCAACAATAGGTATTTGCTGAACTACTGGGGGTTGGTTCCTACCTCCATTTGCGTTCACGTTTCCGCTACGGGTCCTTGCCATCATGATCTATACACCGAATAAGGTGAATTCAGATCTTTATGTAGGAGAGACGTTTTAAATCGTCCTTATCACTCCGAAACGTTTACATGCTAGTTCTAATATCGTAGTTGTACATTTAGAATCCTAAACACATAAGGTTTCCAGATCCGGTCGGCAACAGACCATAGATCCGAACAAAATAACGGCATATCATGCATAAAGCATTTAGCACATAAAAGCATTTTAGGCACAATTCCTAAAATAAGCTAGTACTCACACCTCACAATCATCGCTTAGCATTCTAAGTTTAAGTCTAGAAATCCTACAAATTCCTAGTTCGCTTAACCTAATGCTCTGATACCAACTGTGACATCCCCAAAATCACGGCCAGAAAAGACCGGTTTTGTTTATACTTTATTTCAAAATCAGAGTTATCTTTTAATAAAAGGGTTGCGGAATTTGTCCCAAAACAATAATATGATAAAGATTTATCAAAAGCATTTCCATAGAAATGTATTTCATTAAAAGACTCGGGATGTCATGTTCGTACAGATCAAAAGTATAAACAGTACAATATAAGCCTTACTACATTATTTCATATCTACAGGCCTATATCCGTAATCCCTCGTCCAAAACATCACACCTATGCTCATGCGCCACTACCTGTAATGCATAAAACTGAGTGGGTCAGGCTTGGGAGCCTGGTGAGCACATAGGGTTTTCAACCCACAATAAATAAGTTTATTAATTTCATCAATCAACAATAACCCGATTACCCGTTCCCGTTATCCTCACTTTACGTCCCTAAACACCTATCATAAGGGACCTAGCCTAAGGATCATCATCGGGACGAACACTACTGCTAAGGGGATTCCTCAGCAATAAATGTCCTAATAGGCAACCATGTGGGGGATGGAGTACACCGGTGAACACATCGTTCACAACACCTACAGGTTGCGAGCTTGCTAGTGTTCCACTGGACTGTCTAGAAGAGTCTGTGGTCGTCATCTATACTCCGCTAGATGACTGGATCAACAACAACAACATCGAGGCCTCTCATCATTTTATCACACATCACCTATTACATCTACCCATGTTTTACCCCAACATTTTCGTAGATATAAAATACATATACAGTTTAAATCATTGAAAACATGTATAACAACGTTCATCTAACGTAGATAGCAAGTATTCAGATAATATGCACACATAGCACGTAATTTATATAAAAGTACTTCATATCTATGTGTAAGCTGAAAGTAACTATGCACTCACCGGAAAAGGTGGTGATTCCGAACTCAGACAGCGCTTCGCTTCTTAAAAAGAATTTTTTCTTCGACGAAACCTAGTATTATTACCACTAGAGTTTAGTTTATTATTCGTCGAGACTAATTAATAGTCTAGCTATTATTATTATTATTATATAAGCGTCAAAAAAATACTTATATAACCCATAATAATAGCCCAAGTATTTATTATAAGTTCCTAATAACGTTACTATAATTAAATAAAAGTTATATTAAAAATAGCGTAGGCGTAGCTCACTTACAGCGGGTTTTATAGAAAACCGGGCTTTGCTTGGAGCAGCGTTCCCGAGCCGAAAAACTCTTCTTCTCAGAGCCTTCGAGCACTCCGGGGCTTCCGCCTCATGCTAGGGAGGTTCCCTAGGCTTTTCGGGGGATTTCGGGGCTAGAGAGAGGTTCTAGAGAGAGAGAGTAAAGAGAAGAAAGAATGGGAAAGGTGTGAAGAAAATGAGGGTGGGAGAGGTGGTATTTATAGGGTGAAATGTGGCTGAACTTGGTGCCATATGTCACCATCTGGTGGCAAGCCTTGGGGAGAAAGCAATGGCCAAGATTGTGTCACATCACCCATTTTCGCACAGCACACTTCCGACTTCTAAAATCCGTAACTTTCACATACGACCTCCGTTTTTGACGTTCTTTATATCCACGCATAGGTAATAATAAGATCTACAACTTTCATTTTGACACCGTCAGCTAATTCTCGACCGATCTTAAATTTAACAGTACAAGGAGATTATACTGTTAAACGTCTGCGTAAAATTAATAACTTCTACATACGGACTCTGTTTTTGTCTGTATTTTTACCGTTGATTTCCTATTAATGAGATCTTCAACTCTCATTTACGTTGCGTAAGCCAAAAACCGCTCGAACTAAAATTCGAGTTTCAGGCCGTGCACTGCTAAGCCGAATCTTAGAAAAATCATAACTTCTTCATACGAAGTCAGATTTGGGCGTTCTTTTTATCGATGTTCTTAGTTTAACATATTCTATGACTTTTGTTTAGATTGCTAAGGCTAAAAAGTCTTCTATCGTAAATTCACTATTTACGTCTCCCGGTGTCGTGCCGGTTTTACCGTAAAACTTCGGCGAGCCATAACTTCTTCGTTATAGCTCGGATTTCGGCATTCTTTATATGTATGGAAACCTTGAGACATATTCTACAACTTTATGTAGAGATATCAGGATTATCTCACACTTTAATTTTGACGCTCATTTTTATTCTTTATTAATTATACATTTATAATTAAATAATAAACACATAAACACACATAATTCACATAATACTCAAATATTTCATATTTATTACTTCAAAAAGAGTTACAATAGTTGACCTAGACTATTACATTGACAAAAATGCTTAGCCCTGAAAACCCGGGCGTTACACTCTACAAGGCAAGATCTAGCTCAAAAACGGATATGGCGGCTAGGGTTTGGTGTTCTAGGGTAGAGAGGCAGTAAAGGAACCCTAGGGAAGAGAATGAGACGCTTAAATAGGCTCCAAATCCCAGATTTAGGGTTTTTCCTCGCTCAGACCCAACTCGTCGAGTCTCCTTGGCCGACTCGCCAAGTCGGTCGCTTACACCACAACCCGAATCCCGCTCGGACTCGCCGAGTCCCTCCATGGACTCGCCGAGTCTCCCCTTAAACTTGAGGTTTTTCTTTCTTTTCTTGGCTTTCCAAACATTGGGGTGTTACAACTCTACCCCACTTAAACTAAACTTTATCCTCGAAGTTTGCTATGACCAACTGCCTGCAAACTGCCTCCAACTCTTTGTCTGGGAAATCTAACACCCTTTTTGTCCTTCACTCTAGCCATTCACAATGCCGATCACTACCGTTGGTACATACTGAATCCTTTTCTTTTCCATAATTTCCTCAACGTTACTTCCTCCGACTGAAAATCATGTTGCCTCTCATCTGCCTACTGGATGCACTGAGACTACCCTTGTTCAACTATTCTGCCAATATCTGAGTTACCGAACTCCCACTGGTCACTACACTCCATCGCAATCTCTTAGCCGCTCCCAGCGACTCCGGAAGATACCTCGACTGTCTATAACTGTTCTATCCATTCTACCATCCATACTGAATCGATGCTGCTGGAACCAGCTTGCTTATCTCTCCCTGATTACTCAACTCCTACTAACTCGAACCTTTCATCCTGAAGAAAAGATACCTGCCTAGCTATCCTTACATATCACTTATACTCGGCCGAAGGCTCAACTGATCCTGCTGAGAGAGACTTGCCATTTCCAAATCAACCAACTATACCGCCAGCACTTGCATTCCAACGCAAATACTAATACTGATCATGCCTGAAACTCTAAACTGCCTGAGACATTGAACTGACTGAAACACTGAATTCCGACTCAAACGCGAAATTAAGGACTCCTCACTTAGTCGCTTCCACGACTTCTGAACGAAATCTTTTTCTAGAACTAGTTTCCACTAGTTATCCTGTCGCTGTGGCTCTAACAACCTTCCGATCCAACCGATCGGGTCCATACATCACATCCTGACATCATCCATTCATGGCTAACAACATGATGGTTCCCAGACTGACGGTAGCCCTTAACATACCCGAACCCCAACAGTCCACTGCTACTCTGATCTCATAACTGATGTGACGATCTATAGCCAAAATTTGCTGACTTAGACATAACTGAACCATTTGGGAAATCCGAATCTAACCTGTGGATTCCCATATTCCCACTACTGCACCCGAACGGGTGGGAATTACTACGTTCCCGCGTTCAACAACGCGCTCATGCTGCTACCAATCTGATAAAAGCCACGGCTACACCCGCAGACTCACAACTCTCAAATACTATCTGGTTGCTAATGAACGCTATGGCTACCCCCCGCAGACTTACAACACTACTACTACTATCTGACTGCTAGTGAATGCTACGGCTACCCCCGCAGACTTACAACACTCATACTACTATCTGACTACTAGTGAATGCTACAGCTACCCCCGTAGACTTACAACACTCTACTACTATCCCGAGGACATCCTGACTATCCCTAGTCCCGCTCGGTAATCCTCATCCTGATTTCTCAAAACCAGCTCTCAGTCTTTGAATTACTGCATCATCCTCGACATCCTATATCCTTGAATGCTCAGCGCTTCGTCGAGGAACTCTTCGGCTTGGTTCCCGAACCAACCGTCTACTAATCTAGATATAAGAAGCTATTGTTGGGAAGTTTCCAAATTCCCAACTCCTGAATCCACATAATCCTGCATGCTGGCTCTGCCACTGGCTACTAATACGAAGACATCTCCTGCTAACCGTTTCTCCGGATCCTCATTCCGACTCACTTGAGCCTTTACAGGTGGTCCTCAGATCCTGGATTCCCAACCAGCTTCTAACCATCTCCATTACGCGAACTAACTGCTGGGAAAAGTTCTCGAACACCCAACTCTGAACTTCTCAATCCATCCATCACTATGCTACTACCACTTCTTCTCAAAGGCCGCGCACTCATTATGGGTCTACGTGACTCTTATCCATGTATACCCGGAGGGTTCTCCCCCACTTCGATCCTGCTTACCCCTTGCTGCTTCACATTCAAAAGAGATCCTGACCTTTACTACCATTCCAAAACGTCTACTGGGGAACCCAAGCCCGCCAGGTAGGAATTTAACCAATCCATCCCAAACACTAACCACTCCAAACTAGCGAAACGAACCAAATCTCTCCCAACCATGCTACAGTTACTACATCCTCCGAAACCTTCTCCATAAGAGCACATCCCCTAACTACCAACCAATTATCCGAGGTATGCAAATGGCATATAACATAATCACAAGCAAGCCACTCCATAACACAACACTTATACCACAATTGATGCAGAACCATAACAATATAATCATAACATAAGATGTCAGAAAAAAAAACAAAGTTACATACCTCCATTACTCAGTGCTGCTCGAATCCCTGCTGAAATCTACCGGAGAAACTCGGCTCCGAGCCGTAGGCACCCTTGCCCGGCCTCAACAACCACTGACGGTACTTGAAGTCCCAAGGGCAGGAGTTGGTGCCTGCCCTGCTAAATACAAACTCGGACAGTGGGCCTTCTTGTGGCCCCTCTGACTGCAATGGAAACATATCGGATCAAGTCCCTGGGCGATGGTAATAATGCAATCCCTGCTAAAATGGCCAATCTGGCCACACTTGAAACATCCGGCATCGCCACCACTCCTACGCCTGCACACACCCATGTGCGTCCTTCCGCACTTCCCGCATTGACTGCGGCTCTGGTAGTTCCTCGTCCTCAAATCCGAACCCTTGGGCCTCTTACCCGAACCTGTGGCTACCTGAGTCTCATCCATTTTCCTCTTCCTTTCCGACCCCCTGCCCAACTCTCGCTCCTGCGTTACCCCAACGGCAACGTCTGCCGACTGAACAGCAGCTGTCTGATCCTGGAGCCTCGCTATCAATCTATCAGTGGTCCTCACAACCATGTCGGGTAGATCCTCACGAATGGCTCGCGAAACTTCCTCAACTATCCAATCATGCAAAGGTCTCTCTTGGAGACAAAATGTCCCACTCACCCCTGCCCCCTGATGGCAGGAACTAGAAATGGGATCTCCCTCCCTGATGGATCCCTGAACTCCATAAGATTCGGGACCTAGACGAGCCCCAATCTGTCCTGAAACCATCCTGGCCTTAAAGGCCTCAAGATGACTGTCCATGAGCTCCACAATGGCCTTTCTAATTGAACTGAAGATCACTGGAGTCTGATCAATGATGTTGCGCATAATCTCTGCGGAAATGAAATCCCTCATCTGATCATCAAGCTGCCCGGCTCTAAAGCCCGAGCCAGACCCCTCCCCTGCACCTGAATTGCCAACTGATATCTCGCGCAACGTCACCATGCTGAAAATATAACAATTCCTGATCAATTTACACACTACCGCTGAGGGATCTTTCACACACTCTACTAGTTCCTTGGTTTTGCCTCGGCCCCTCTTGAATCGAGTACGGATCCTCTGCTTTCAGTAGTATGGGCCCCTACTCCTTTCCACATCTACCCGTACTTTCCTCAAGGGTTACCTCAACTCCACCAAGCCCCCTTTTACTCTTCTACTGATCTCTGCTACTCTCATCCTAGGCTTACCCTAGGGAACCTCTGACTCTATCCAAACAGTCCTCAGCTGCTGAATGCCTCCTTGTAATGCCAATTAGCCACCACCTGAATACCATCACATGTAATGAGGCTTGGATAATCCTTCGAGTAAAAGTCTCGTCCCTACAACGGTTGGACTCAGACGAGAGCTGCGCAGTAAGGCCAAATCTAGCACTCTTAGATTATCCAACCCTGATCACATGTGATGTGACGTATTCACCTAATGGCTAACTCCCATCACTCAGAGTCCCACAAAGCACAAAGCAAGCAGCATTCGAATAAAGGAAACATACTCAGGCAAAACAATTCTCATAACAAGAAACTGCACTAGCATACAATGCTAAGCTCATGCTATCAGGCATAACCTACACAGGCTATCCTACTACTGTCTACTCAATACTAGCATGCAATTCTTATCAAGCTGAAACACATAAAACAGGCACATAAGGCATCATCCTAGATCCTTAGTCCTATTCTAGCATGCTGTTCTACTGAAGCTGAAACTGAAAATGAAACTGAACTGAAACTGAAGCTGATAATGATAATCATAACATAACTTGTATGGGTAAATTGGGAGTACTTACTTGAGCTCGGCTGATTGCATGCACCACACTTTTTTTTCTTTTCAAAGTTCCTTCTTTCTGAATTCTTTTTACCTTTCTAAAACCGTTTTCTTTCTCAAAACTCCCTTTTTACAAAACCGTCTTTTCATTTTTTTTGAAAATCTTTATACCAATCCCTCAGTTTGAGTCCAGACACGCTCGAGAGCATGTACAAATCCCTCAAACCAAGGCTCTGATACCAACTTGAAACGACCCAAAAATTTCTTTAAAAAACATTACTAAAATCATATTTATAAAAACTGTATCATAAGTCATAACATAAATTCTCGAGTATTAATTCAAAACATAATATCATTATCAGAGTCAAACATTCCCGGGCTAACTGACTATGGTGTGTGCACTGCAATCTTCCCGAGCTCCTCTTTTGAAAACTGAGTACCTGAAACCAAAACTGAAAACCGTAAGCACGAAGCTTAGTGAGCTCCCCCAATCCAACACATACCATGCAATAACATATAAAGCACATAATGGGCCTTGCCCACTGCATCGGACCAATGTCCGGACTAACTAGGGCCTTGCCCCCTACATCGGACCGAAGTCCGGAAACTGACTGGGACCTTGTCCCCTGCATTGGACCGAAGTCCGGACTAACTAGGGCCTTGCCCCTACATCGGACCGATGTCCAGAAACTGACTGGGACCTTGTCCCCTGCATCGGACCGAAGTCCGGACTAACTGGGGCCTTGCCCCCTACATCGATCCGAAGTCCGGAAACTGACTGAACATAGCATAGCATAACATATCAACTAGCATGAACACATATATTGCATACTACATCGGGCCGTAGCCCGGAACACATAACACATAGCACATAACACATAAATCCTGTCTGAGCCACGAAGGCATCAAACATACTAACTACTGCATCGGATCGAATTCCGGAAACTACTGCTAACTGAACGAGCCAGCATTGTGGCCTTAGACCCGTCCCTACTGGAAGGAAACTCACCTGATGCTGCTGAACTGCTGCTGCTAATCCTTTTGACTGCTACCTGACCTCTAACTTCGACTGCTGCTCATCTAGCTCCTCGAGCTACTAATATCAATATAACACTTAGTCCAACTGACCTCCAAAGGTCACTAGGTCAATTCTGGTCAAGGTCAAAATCCTGGTCAAAGTCAACCTTCTGGGTCAACCCTACTCGCCGAGTCTACCTACTGACTCGCCGAGTTCATATGTTCTGGGTCTTTCTTATTCGCGACTCGACTCGCCGAGTCAGTCCATGACTCGCCGAGTCCAACTAGTTCCAAGTCCTGTCTTGTCCAACTCGCTGAGTCACCACCCGACTCACTGATTCGAGCCCCAACTCGAAGGGTTTAGGGTTTCGCGATCTGACTCGCCGAGTCCAAGAACAGACTCACCGAGTCCTAGACAATCTTCAACCAACTCGTCGAGTTGCTCATCCAACTCGCCGAGTCCATGCCTAACTTCATCCGACTCGACGAGTTGTTCATCCTACTCGTCGAGTTCCTCCTCATCTTCAAGCTACTCGCAGCGTCCACTCGAAGGACTCACCGAGTCTATCCAGTCCTCAATCCATGCAGTGGCTTTTTGAGCCAAACAGAGTTTCCAACTCATAGATCCATACTTCTAGGGACTATCCCCCACGTAAAGTGGCAAACTTTACGTGTAGATTAAGAGATCTAGGCTCAAAACACCCTAAACTAGGGTTTATGGCAAACATACTTCTTCAACATACCAAGGGCTGATACTTTAGGGGATTCAAGACCAAAACAAAAATGGATCTGAGGTAGCAACCTCAGATCTCAACCTCCAACTCGGATTGGTTACATATCATACTAACAATGACCAAAACTCACATATAAGAATAAATCTAGGTGCAAAGGGAGTCCAAGCAACAGCTTATTACCTCCAACTGGTCTGAAATGTCTTCTCAATCTCGGATCTACAGTCCCTTCTTGCACCTCCAAGGCTTTTCTTCCTTCTCCAAGCTTTAGTGCACTCTACAAGGCAAGATCTAGCTCAAAAACGGATATGGTGGCTAGGGTTTGGTGTTCTAGGGTAGAGAGGCAGTAAAGGAACCCTAGGGAAGAGAATGAGACGCTTAAATAGGCTCCAAATCCCGGATTTAGGGTTTTTCCTAGCTCAGACCCAACTCGTCGAGTCTCCTTGGCCGACTCGCCGAGTCGGTCGCTTACACCACAACCCGGATCCCGCTCGGACTCGCCGAGTCCCTCCATGGACTCGCCAAGTCTCCCCTTAAACTTGAGGTTTTTCTTTCTTTTCTTGGCTTTCCAAACTTTGGGGTGTTACACTTATCGTATTAATATGGATAAGTTACATTTATATAAAGAACATATCATGATAAGTCTATCGTAATTACATATCAAATGCTCAAAATTATATTATCTTTTAAATATTGTCTTTTAAATATGTTGTGTAGGATAACCCAACAAAAAAATAGAAAATAAACATAATCAAAATAGAAAAACTACATATAAATAAATAAGAGCATTAGGTGGTTGAATATAAAGATGTTACATATGCATACATTTAAATCAAAAGAAAAAACTAACATTCGTCAACTTTGCTCAAACAAAAAAAAACGTATATCCATTTTATGAATCTTCTTTCTTCACTTAACACCATTCAACCATAGAAACTTGATGACAATTCTTCACTAACCTGCAATAAAAATATTTCCTTGAAAAAGAAGAATCATAAAGATATTCCAAGCAAAACATTCAAGATTGAGTAATACACACAAATGACATATAAAGATTAAATGAGAAACTAAATATAAAGAAATAATATAAAAGATTCATTTGTTTTGGTTGAAAGAAAAAATCATATTACAATTACCATTGATGCGACATAACTCATTTCTTCAAATCATCATATTTTGATCATGAATGCTTCAATTATATGAAAACTTTCGAATCACAATATCTTCAAATCCTTCATACATGTAAGATTTTATATAACACAAAAGACACAAAAGATTGGTCTTTTTATAGTAAACTTTTCACTAAATGCTAATTAAACATAATATAAGTTATAAAACTTTTGAGTGTTAACTCATAATTAAGAAAAATTTTGAGTTGCATTAGTTAAAAAGGGAGTTTCAAATGAATGTGGTTTGAAGAAGTTAAAAAATGGGGTTTCAAATGCATGAGATTCAAGAAAAAATGCTAGTTTTATAAGTGTGTATGATACACTGTATATAAATGAGAGGAAAATAAAAAGTCACTACCAATTACTAACCATAAGTTACAAAAACTGTTGGGTTGTGGTGATTAATAACTTTATATTTGAAATCATAAGTATACACAATTTAGAAAACTCATTTGTTGTTGTGAAAATTTCAAATGAATTTGATTTAAGTAAATTTCCCACTTTGCGCAGAATAGAATATTATATATATATATATATATATATATATATATATATATATATATATATATATATATATATATATATATATATATATATATATATATATATAGGGTTAGGATCAATTGTGAATCGTAACTATTGTGTGAATGTGTGACGGAATTCTGACCATTAGATTAAAAAGAATGAAGGGAGGTGATGTTAGAATACATTTTACTAACATGGACTAACGTTTATTATATAATTCTACTTAATTAATTATAAGATTAAATGTGTAATTTATTAAGAGAGAGAAATAAAATTAATTATATTCTAAGAAAATAAGTCAAATCAGATAATAAAAAAAGTAAAACAATTAAATATTCAAGTAAACATTTTGAAAAATAAATGTGTTATAAGACGATGATAATATTTAAACATATTGATTTCTCAAAATTTCAAGTTAGTGATTGTTAGAAGCATTCTTAAAAAATTTTAAATATTAATTTTTTGATAATGATTTTTAATTGATTTTGTAGTTAAATAATCATTTTTTAGAATGATTGAGAATAATTTTTATTACGTAACGATTCATGCTAGTTGCCTGAGAATAGTTAAGAATGTAATGCTGGTTAGACATTCTTGATCAATTAGAATTCATTTTTTAGAAATCAAAGTTAATTCTTCAAGAATGAAAGTTGATCATTTAAAAATGCACTAATTGGTAAAAGTATATGAACCATTAAATTATTATTTTCAAGAGAAAAATAAATCAATATGCAACTAGACATGTTCGTTTCTTATTTTGAAAGACCAAAACATCATATGCATTCTATAAGAATAATGAATCGGTTATCAAAAACAACAAAACTGAAAAACAAAACAATAACACATTACAATGCATAATTATAGGCCATCACAACTTACTTACCATAATTCTAGGAAGGTTATATATATTAATAGTAAATAATAATTAATATAGCTAATAAAGTTACTAAATTATCTATATCAAATGATTGGTGGAGAGTGAGTCATACATTCACACAATAGTTAATGTTATATATGAACCTAACTCTCTCTCTCTCTCTCTCTCTCTCTATATATATATATATATATATATATATATATATATATATATATATATATATATATATATATATATAGGATTAAATGTGAATCATAAGTATTGTGTGAGTGTATGACTAAATTTTGATTATTAGATTAAAAAACATGAATGGTTGTGATCCTAAGGGCACATGGTATTACCATGGGCTAGCATGTACTATATAATTACACATAATTAATTATAAGGGTAAGTTAGTTAAATTGTTAACAATAATTTATTGAAAGTGAGCATATTAATGGATACAATTTAAATTAGAATTTAAAAGAATAAAATTCTATTTTTTTACATTTTAATTTCATTACAAGATTCTTTAATATTATTGGTAAAATCTGCAGATTTATTTAAAAAAAATGATTATTTTTTTATGTATTACTTAACAATATGGTATAATAAATATTGAATATTGGAAATTACTTACGTATTGAACATGAATATACAATATTCATGGTTAAGAATTATTTTTAAAAATAAAGTTTGTTCTATTTCATGAAAATCGTTAGGAATCAATTAATTTAGTTAAAACTTATTGATGATGAGAATAGTTGATATTGACATTCTCATAAGACATTCTTAAAGAATCATGATTAATTCTATAAGAGCTATAGTTAATTCTTTAAGAATTAGAGTTAATTCTTTAAGAATATATTGCATAAGATACGAATCACAAGTTCATAAAGTACATTCTTGAATAATAAGAGACGATCCAAATTTGTAACTTACATTTTTGAAGAAAAAAAAATTCTAAAAGTAATACATAAAAATAAAGAAGGAAAAAAAAATTACAATACATGATACATTCTTATTGTGCTCATGTTTTATTTGCAACTCCATTTAATAATTAGTTTCCATTATGCATTTCAATCTTCAAAATTCCATTTTCAAGAATCACTTTCAATATATCTTTGTTGAACTCTTATATCTACAATCAGATTCTCTAAGAATGAGATAACAATTAACCACATATAAGAAACAAAAATCCATGAATCAATAATTGTAAAAAACTTTCCTAAATTGTTATAAACAACTAAAGTTCTTGAGAAACAAAATCCCGGATCATTTAAAAGTGAGATAATAGTTCTTGTAAATCAAATTCCTGAATTCTTTAAGATACAATAACAGTTACCCACTATTAGATTCTGTAAGAATGGCATAAACATTTATTCTAAACAAAATTTACGAGAAACAACATCCATGAATAAATAATTATCAGATTCTTACAGAATGTGTTACTTAAAATGTTAGTTTCTAAAACAAAACTTCTTTATTCTCATATAACATTCTTAAAGAATTATATTATCAATAAAACATTTGGCAACATTTTTTAGTAGTACATATAAACGAAAAATATTTCAAATTTAACTTTTGAATTTCAAATGTCAACATTCTTTGAGAATATCATTGTTAATCCATATTTGGCAAAAAAATGATTTGACATAACAGGTAATGCAAACAAACCTTTCTTGGTTCAAATATGGAATAGTATTATTACCTCTTTGATGTATCTGTTGATTTCTTAACTCCTGGTAAACATATTTTGACATAACATGTAATGTAAACAAGCCTTTCGTGGTTCAAATGTCTTTAATATTAAATTATATAAACTTCTCTCAGTCTGTTAGTTAGATACATATAACCATAATGAGAAAAAGATTGAAATTAGAAGATATATACCAGGAGAGGAAGAGTTGAAAATGGCAAAGAAGCTGACTAGCTAATTAGTCGTCAAATAGTGTGACCGTCGTTTGAGCAGTGCAGTATGGGACATCGACAGTGGTGACCCGATGAGAGACAAAGAGCAATAAAAATTTACAAGCCTTTGACCGACGTGACTCGTGAAACGATGAATGAAGGTTCTATTTTTCAGGTTTAGTAGATTGCCTTCACCAATGGATGTAGGGTTATGAAGATGAAAGAAGCGTAAATTTTAGGTTGTATATTATAAATTATAACTGATCCATGATTTAAGAGAAATTCTATAAATATCGTATTATATTTTTAATTATTAAAAATAAATGTATATCAAATTCCAAAATTACCCCTATATGTTGATTGGTCAATAATTAACCTTACGTTCATACAATACTTAGACTTTATACATGAACTTAACTATATATATATATATATATATATATATATATATATATATATATATATATATATATATATATATATATATATATATATATATATATATATATATATATATATATATATATATATACACACACACACACACACACACACATATATATATATATATATAGAGAGAGAGAGAGCGAGACAAACGCATACATACACGCTATTAAAATAATCATATCGTTATTATTAATTTTGAAATAATTATATTTATACGAAGTTGATATAAAAACTCATTATGGCATGTTTGTTGCCTTTTAAGACATACAATAAAAAATTATTAATATCATTAAACTAATTATGAAAGAAACGTTGTTAAGCTTGTAAACTTGTCATTTTAGGCCACTTATATAAGATGTGTACATCATGGCATAACGATGGACTTGAAAGTAAGCTTTTATGATACAAGTTATGGAGCATATCAATATACTTAACATGTATTGCTTTAATCAATTACAATATGTGGTTCAAACAACATTTTATACATGTACAAATGTAAATATAAAAGGAAACAAAAATCTAAGAAAAAACAAAGCATATTGAAATATTCATAAGAAAAACAAAGATATAAAAACAAATGGGCTAATGATGATGTTCTCATATGTAACTTCAAAAATTGCAAACTACAACTTGAATTGCACATCACTACTGGAAAAAAAATATAAGATGATCAAACTATGAGTAAAATATGATACATTCATCCACAACATTGACTTGTAGAGCTCTTTTAGGACTTCATCACTGCTACTACGTTCTAAAAGAATTGTGCCTATTGAAATTTTTTCTTTTCATTTTTCTTATGACATCATTCTTACATGTAAGGGTTTATATAGCATGTTTGGTGTTTAATGTTAAATCAATTACTTAGAAGACATTTGAAAAGTCATTTGAGAATATGAAAAGAAAAGGAGTTTCAAATCAATGTGGTGCTTAGAAATGTAGTCATTTGAGAATATAAAAAGACAAAAGAGTTTCAAATCAATATGGTGCTAAGAAAAATGCTTCAACTATATATACAGTAGGCGAATGCCCGCGCGTTGCACAGAAAAACCTATATAGTTGAAGTCTTTACAAATATATGTTTTTTTTAATATAATAATAACGTTGTTGTTAAATTTGATATAATAATTCGTATACTAAATTGATATAATATATTAATTATTTTGAATTATATGATAATATATTACATCTATTATAACTGCATAATATCAATCGTTTGAATGACTTCTACACGCGAGTTACAAATGAATAAAATTAAATATAATATATGGTTTAATGTTATTTATAGTTGTTGTTATTGTTGATCAAATTTTTGAAAATTATTTGCTTGTTGTTTTAATTTTTGTTATTATAATTATTTAAAACATCAAACATTGTTTTTTGATTTTAAAGGTAACAATGTAATCATTTATATAGATTTATTTTTAACTATTATTATTGTAATATATTTTAAACTACTTATTTGAAAGATTTTAACGATTATAATAATATCTTTAGGAAATTATTTAGTTAAATTGAGATTACAATTTAGTTTTTGCATTTATCACTATATTTTATCACTTTTAACTATTTACAAATTATTTTTGGGTTTTTTAAGTGGAACTGAAATTTATATTTAAGTTAACATTATAATGTTATATTTAAATTAGCAATTGAAGTATTTTGTCTAAACTGTTCAAAAGTTGTAGCTTTAAACTGATAATGGTTTACATACATAACATTTTAAATCTAATAAATTGAGTATAATGTGTTAAAAGTTAAAGGCATAACTTTATAAGTAGAAGTAAAAATATTATTTTAAAATTAAAATTTAGTTTATTTGTGATTACACTTTAGGTTTGATATTTATTTAACCTTATTAATCAACTTATAATCATTATTAGAAAGACACTACATTTGATAACTTTTAACTATTTACAAAATATTTTTTGGTTCGTTTAAGTTAAACTAAAATTTATATATAAGTTGACTCTATAATGTTATGCATAAATTAATAATTTAAATATTTTATACAAATTGTTCCAAAATTATATCTTTAAAATGATAATGGTTTATATCCAACAATATATTAAAACTAATAAATTAATTATAATATGCTAAAAGTTGACAAACATAACTTTATAAGTAGAAGTAAAGATATTATTTTAATATTGAAATTTAGTTTATATATGATTACACTTTAGGTTTGATATTTATTTAACCTTATTAAACAACTTTTAATCATTATTTGAAAGAAATTGAAAAGTCATGGGAGTTTCAAATGAATGTGGTGAAAGAAAAAATGCATGAGAGTTTCAAATGAATGTGGTTAAAGGAAAAATGCTTCCTTGATATATATATATATATATATATATATATATATATATATATATATATATATATATATATATATATATATATACCTAGGGCACGTCTCTCTCTCTCTCTCTCTCTCTCTCAGCTGCTCCGAATTAGACCCTCCTACCACCATTGTCAACATTTCCGTCGGTGTCATTATCTCTATAGAAATTAAAAACTTATGTCGCCATCATCGACACTATAGACATCGTTTTAGGTAAGCTTTAATTCGGAGTGAGATTGAGAAGGGATATGGTGAAGCAACGATGTTTGAGGCATATTGCAACGGTACTCTGGTAGCCCAACGAGCCGACAACAACCCTAGTGGTCGGAAGTTGTGATTAACACTTTTGTCTGTGTTACTCTTCATCTAGTTTATTTTTCGATTTTTTGATGCTATTTTCTTAATTTTTGATATTATTGTCATAATTTATTGTTATTAAAGTTATAAGTGATTCATAACTGATTAGTCTCCTCTTATCTGTGTATGAATGATGTCTAGTGGGTCTAAATTGGTGAATACGATGGCTTGATGAAGACCCATAAATGGTCATGGTGATCTTGTGTTTGGCATAAAAGATAAACAAATCAATAGGCCCCTTGGATTTTGAGGCTGAAAGAGATGCATATAAAAGTACAATAACAACATATTCCATCTTTGAGATTCTTATAATGCTTTTTAAATTGGTTTTCTTTATTTACTTCAAAAAATAAGGTAATAAAAATATTACAGTTTTGGTTTTGTCAATATGGAGTAAACACATTACCGTTTTGGTTTGTAATTGATCATCTTCACGTAGACATGGAATCATATTCACAGGAAAAGGTTGTGAATTGAAGTTATTTGATGAATTTTGTGTGAGAGATATTGTTCATTGAACTTAATGATATATGTGTATTTGAATGTGGGTTTTTCTGAGGGTCCTTTGGAATTGTTTGAGAAGATGAATTGTGAATAATTTGAGCTAGAGGATAATGAAAAATTGTATTATATTTTGGTATATTCATCTATGATAGAATGACTATTTAATTATAAAAAAGCGGGGTATTCATGTGTGAATAAGTGTATTTATTTATGATTAGAGATATTGTTAATTTTTACACTATTTTTATTTTGTATTTATTTATGCGTAGTTGTGTTTTTATTTATGAATAGTAGTGTATTCATGTGTGAATGGTTGTATTAATTTCTGAATAACATTGTATTCATGTGTGAATGAGTGTATTTATTTATGATTAGAGATATTCACTTTTTTAAGAAATGATAATTTTTACACTATTTTTATTTTCATTTGATGAAAAAAAGGCATTGGATTCTTTGTAAATTGATGTATATTGATTTTTGATTTGAGTCGTATTAGGTTTTTTGAAGAAAATTTTCGTTTTTGAATACAAGTGTATTGATTTGGGATTGAATTTCTATTCATTTTTTGAAATACTAGAAAAATTATTTTTTTCAGTTTTAAATTAAATTTGGTAATTTTTTTTATATTCCATTAATAAGAAAAATAAAAAAAATTGGGTATTTCTTTGTTTTTTGGTAATTGATCTTAAATTTAAAGGAGTTTGATTGAATTTTTTTATTTTAATTTAATTAAAATATACAATTACTAATATACCCTTTTACATTGAATGATCCACAATTGTTTTCGCGTTCTCAACCTTTTAGGTATTCTCGTTTATATATATATATATATATATATATATATATATATATATATATATATATATATATATATATATATATATATATATATATATATATGGGAAAAGTGAATATACCCTTAAGGGTATATAAGCTTAGGTACCCAACCTCACCATAATACAATGTTTTGTTTGATATATTCATTATAATGTTCTTAAACTTTAACCCCTAACTTGATTTACTTTCAACATTTCCAAAATTTCACCATTATCTTCATCTTACATCACATCTTTTTGTCAAATACTACTAAGTTATATATATTATAGTTAAAAAGTGAAAATTATGTAAGATGACAATAAATGTGAAATTTATAAAAATCTTCGAAGTAAATCAAGTTAGAAGTTGAATTATAAGAATATTGAACAATTATATATGATATAAAACGACGTAATATAGTGATTTTGGGTACCTAAGCTTATATACCCTTAAGGACATATTCACTTTTCCATATATATATATATATATATATATATATATATATATATATATATATATATATATATATATATATATATATATATATATATATATATATATATATATATATATATATGGGGATCACAGGAGGCCCTAAAAAAATTAATAATACATTTTTTTCCAATAAATTGTTGTTTATATGCACCATAAGTCTAAAATATATTTTGGGCTACCCTATTATTATTATTATTATTATTATTATTATTATTATTATTATTATTATTATTATTATTTTGTAAATGTATAATCCATTTAATAAGTAACCCAATTGCTCAAACTTAAAGCTCAATGTCTATTACCAAAAAAAACTTATGAACGGCAATTCCCAAGAATTAACATATTGTGACTTCATACTTTGTTTTACTCCCTGCCTGCGACGACAAGTTGTTGCCCTATCTCTTTTGCTGCCGATGGTGGATGTTTTCCGGCGAAATCCTCCAGTGGCTAGTGGTGGGTGATTTTTTATCATAGTTGTGCATAATGAAGCAAGTAAGTAAAAATTTTGTGATTATTTTTTGTTTAATTGAAATTCAATTTTTTGGCATTGTGTTGAAAAAATAGAAATTACCAATTAGGATTGTTAAATTAGAGACTTAGGGTCAATAATTAGTGATTATTTTTGTTGTTAGAACTTTAAGTCAAGTTATAGAATTAAAGTTGATTGTTGATATATTTTGATTGTAGGTTGCTACTAACATTTTTTTCTAAAAACAAATAGATGTTGGAGACAACAATGGTGAAGGAACTTTAAAAAAAAAATAATAAGGCTAATGAAAGTACACAAGTCCACAACCTAATCAACATACACCAAAACCACAATAACCACAATCTAATGAACCTATTTCAAAACCACAAGAACCACAATTTAATGAGCATACTCAAAAACCAAAAGTGTCACAATCTTTTGATTTGAATAATCTTCCTTCGGACCTGGGGAGAGGCCAAAGATTACATCTTATAATCCTAATCAAAGGGATGTAATAAGGATGGCATATTTGATTAAAGGACCTTGTCAACCAAAGGGGTATAATTTTGAATTTACTTTATTTGGTGAGAAGCAAAGACGTTTTGTTGTGGAATTATTTACGGAATTTCCATGGTTAGAGTATAGTATTAAAAAAAAGGCATATTGTTTTTGTTGCTATTTGTTTAGAGACATGGTAGGGGTCAAGGTGGAAAAGATGCTTTTATAACCGAAGGCTTTGACAATTGGAATAAAAATAAATCATTCACGAAACATATGGGTGAGATTCATAGTTCTCATCATAAGGCTGAAGAAAAGTGTCATTTGTAATTAAGAAAAAACCAATCTATTGGTGAAGTTTTGCATAAGCAAATGGAACTTGAGCAAAGTAATTATGAAATTTGATAACGTGCTACAATCCGTATAGAAAAATGCATTACCATTTCGTGGACATGATGAGACGAAAAAGTATGATAATAAAGGACTTTTTGTTGAAGTCTTATATTTTATTAGAGATGATGAAAAGTTGACTTCTCCGACGCTACAAAAAGATATTGTCAATTGCTTTTCAAAAGAGATAATCAAGTCTTTTTGTGATGAAATTGGTAAATATGTGTTTGGTAATCGGTATATTAGTTGATTAGTCTAGTGATGTTTCCAAAAAAGAACAAATGACTATAGTTTTGAGATATATTGATAGACTTGGGATTGTAAATGAAAGATTTATCGAAGTTGTTCACGTGTTGGATACATCATCTTTGACTCTTAAAGCCGCCATCGATACCGTTTTTTCCAACAATAACTTGACTATAGATCAAGTGAGAAATCGTAAAATATTTATTCCTTTAACATGATATTAATTTTATTTTTATGTCTTATATTTTTTTATTAATTTTTTCAAATATATAGGTGAGGGGGAAAGGTTATGATGGTGCAAGTAATATGAGTGGTGCATTCAACGATTTGAAATCTTTGATTTTAAATGAAAACAGTTATGCACATTATATATATTGTTTTGCGCATCAACTTCAATTAGTGGTTGTGGCGGTTGCAAAGAAACATGATGATGTTGATGAATTCTTTGAACAACTAGGTTTGGTGGTTACTATCGTTTGTGGGTCTTATAAGAGAAAAGATATGATATATACGAGAGATGCAAAAAGAAAGAGTGCCAACCGAAATTGGTATTGGTGGAATTAAAACAAGAAGAGGGTTAAATCAAGAGATTTCTCTTGTTCGGGCTGGAGATACTAGATGGGGTCAATTGTAAGTTTGCTGAATTTGTTTGCAAAAGTTGTTGCAGTCCTTAAATATGTCAAAGAGGAGGGGTCTATTTTATCTAACCGTAATCAAACAAAGGGTATTTTATCATATTTCAAACCACTTGATTTTGTATTTCTTTTACACTTGATGTTGGAAATTTTATGCCTCAACGATACTTTGTCAAAGCATATTAAAAAAAAGAGCAAGATATTTTGGAAGCGACTTCGTTAGTAAAAGGGACAAAAAAAAAACATTACTAGTTTTAAGAAAAGATGGGTTTCTGCAAATTTGGAACAAGGTGTGCTCTTTTTGTGAAAAACATAGTATTGGAATTGTGGACATGTAGAATATTATATTACCCCACAAAAGCGTATGGCCAATAAGACTAATCAGCATCATTTTGAAGTTGTGATTTTTAACACGGTTTTAGATATGCAAATTCAAGAATTTGAGGATAGATTTAGTGAAGTTGGCACGGAGTTGATGGAGAACATGGCGGCTTTGAGTCCTTGTGATTCATTATCTAGTTTTGATAAAGCAAAGTTGTTAAAGTTAAGCGAGATATACAAAAAGGATTTTAACCATTCAGAAATGGCGCAACTTAATATCTTTTATCACTCTTTGCTCCATGATGAGAGATTTTTCAATTTGAAGGGAATTGCAAACCTCTATCGTTTTTGTTGGTGGAAACCGGGAAGCACCTCTCTTTTCCTTTGGTTTATAGATTATTAAAACTAACTTTGGTTTTGTCTGTCGCAACTGCAACCGTTGAACGATGTTTTTCTGCAATGAAGTTTTTGAAGACCAATTTGCGTAATAGAATAGGTGACGATTTTATGAATGGTGCTTTGATTTGTAGTGTAGAAAAGGAAGGACTAGAGAATGTTAAGACTGAAAATATAATTACTCGTTTTCGTAAAATGAAAGAGCGGAGAGGTGAACTTTAAAACGTAACTTTGTTATAGAAGTTGAACTTTATATCTAATAAATTGCAATTTTTATTTTTTTCTCATTATATATTACACGATTTTTTTTTTCAGGATACCCCTTTACATTAACCCTAGCTCCGTCACTAATATATATATATATATATATATATATATATATATATATATATATATATATATATATATATATATATATATATATATATATATATTTAAAATGATGGTCTATCTTAATAGCTAGATGAAACATATCATCATTCGTTATCCACATGTCTCCAACCTTAGACTTATCGTTATCTATTATCGTATACATTTTACTTCCTAAATACAAATGTCTTATTAATAAAACTTAGTTATCATCATACAACTAATGAAAAAGCAAACGGATAAAAAGTTGTGTCGTTAAGCCTTTTTTGAATGCTAAAACTATTTATTTTTTTTGAAAACTACATCTATAGATTTAAATGATATAACATTGTTATGCATAATTGTTATATTTTATTAAGAGGTTTCACCGTATCCACTGCAATGAAACAAACGTATCAAATACAAATTGTATGAATATATGTTGATTTTTTATGTATAATTTCTCATGTATGCATAAAACAATTATTAAATTACACTAGGATTAAACCCTGTTGATTTATCAATATCACCCCCTACTTCGAATGTGGCAAGACCAATGGCCGTAGAGTCACTATCAACTTAACAAAGAATTAATCAATAATGAACAAATAATTCAAATCTTAATTTCAAATTATACCTTCATTCGTCAACTTTCAAATTAAAGTGTTGTTTGTTTGCTAGAACGTTATCAGCTGAACCAATACTTTATGGCTGGCGAATTGTCATTTTTTATGAATTATACATTTCGGGAAACAAATGAGGAAATAGACAAGTTTACATCAATATTATGCCCATGACTCTATTATTTTAATCAAATTAATTCGTTATCTTTTTTTTTTCTATTCCACTGAACGTCCTCTGATCAGAGATGGGCGGCCTTCATGTAATTCTACTCTTGATTTGCATCACTCATCTCTTTGCTATTATTGGCGAAGCTGTTACTCCTAGAGAAACACTTGAGATAATCATAGGTGGTGCTGCTGCGTCTCCATCGCCACCACCGCCGGAATATCAAGATTGCCCTCCTCCACCTCCCCCTCCGTGTCCACCAACACCACCTCCACCTCCACCATCACCAAGTCCACAATCACCACCAACACCAACACCACCTCCACCTCCACCATCACCAAGTCCACAATCACCACCAACACCAACACCACCACCACCTCCACCATCACCAAGTCCACAATCACCACCAACACCAACACCACCACCACCTCCACCATCACCAAGTCCACAATCACCACCAACACCAACACCATCTCCACTTCCACCATCACCAAGTCCACAATCATCAGTGGTTTCGAGAGCGAGCTACTACGAGGATACTATGACGTCATCCAAGCCTTCAAAAAGAAAGTGACAATCGATCCAACAGGCATTACGAAAACATGGGAAGGCAGCAATATTTGCAGTGATTACAAAGGGTTCATTTGCGACACTGTACCGGATGTTAAACAAAAGACCATCTCCGGCGTCAACCTCAACAACAGGAATTTGTATGGCCCAGATCTAACCCTCAATGAATTCCTAAGCGGTTTAAAAGACCTCGCGTTTTTCCATGCAAATTCCAATAACTTCACAGGCACCATACCCACCGATATAGGCACACTCCGCTACTTATATGAGCTCGACCTCAGTAACAACAATTTATCCGGCAACTTCCCCAACCAAGTCCTCCAAGCCACCAAGTTAGTATTCCTTGACCTCAGGTTCAATGCCTTTTTTGGCGTTGTTCCTCCACAAGTCTTCCTTCTCGGCCTCGACTTGCTCTTCATCAACAACAACAATTTCGAGCAAACACTCCCGGAAAACCTTGGCTCCACGCCGGCGCTTTATCTCACCCTGGCTAACAACAAATTCGTCGGTGGAATCCCTCGGAGCATTGGTCAAGCTTCCAACACCCTACTGGAGGTTCTTTTCTTGAACAACCAGCTAACCGGTTGTTTGCCATATGAAATCGGACTTTTGAAGAAATCCACCGTGTTAGACGTTGGATTCAACCAGTTAACTGGTCCACTCCCATACTCGCTTCAGTGCTTAGAGAAAATGGAGCTTCTGAACTTGGCTAACAATAAGTTCTACAACGGAGTTCCGGAGCCGTTATGCAACCTAACGGAACTGACGAATTTCACTGCATCGTATAATTATTTCACTTGGGTTGGGCCCAAGTGTCGGGAACTGATCAACAAAGGTGTTCTTGATGTGAAGATGAACTGCATTTTTTATCTCCCGAATCAGAGATCGAAAGCCGATTGTGCTCAATTCTTCTTGAATCCTCCTTCTTGCGCTTATGAAAAATCTTTCAGATATGTACCTTGCTCCAAAGTGTATTCTGGTAATCAGTTGGAGGCGTCCAACATTCAATGGGATACTCCATCGCCGGCACCGGCTCCTCTAATGCGAAGTTATGGTGCACTTTCGCAACATTAATCAATCTTTGATTTGTATAATTAGATTGAAATTCGTGAAAGTGACCGAATCTTGTTATTTCTTATTTCAAAAATAAAAATAATTGGTAATGCTCATCCAACTTCGGAAATTTTGCTAATTAGTGTTGTGTATAAGTATATATATTGTAAAGGGAAAATGATTTACAAGCCAAAAAACTCTCAATCATGTTTTGTTTGTTCAAAAAAAACCAACGAATTTAACATTTTATCTAAAAAAACTCAACTAAGCTACATTTTCCTGAAAACCAAATAAAAGAAATAGATGACGTGGCTTATTACCGTATCGAGAAAATGATTTGTTAGACCAACAAAGTTTCCAAAACGTTTAAAAAACTCCAACTATGTTTTGACTATTCAAAAAAAAAAACCCAATGAACTTAAACAAAACAAAATTGGGATTTTTTGAACGGTTTGGAACTTTGTTGGACTTTTTAGACAAAAAGTTAAGTTCGTTGGATTTTTTTTAAACAGACAAAACATGATTGAGATTTTTTGAATGGTTTGGAAAGTTTGTTGGGCTTTTAAGTCATTTTCCCTATTGTAAACTTATTAATATTATTTGTGATTAAATGATCTCTTAAGTGTAAAGGCATGGGGGACTTAGAGGGGGGCAAAGTGGGCAGTTGCACAGTGTCCAATTTTTTTCATTAAAAATACAAAATTATAATAAAGATAAGGATCCTTTTTTTTTTATCCATCCTGGGCCTTTAAAAATATTTCATTTTTCAGGACCGACAGTAAAAACATCACAATGTGTTGAATTCATCGAATTCACACATTACCATTTTATATGCAATACAGTTCTATCAAGTTTTTTTTTTTTTTTATAATTTATTGAACTCGACAAAGTTCAACAAAACATATATAAATATGTATTTAGAAGTTACAAAAATGTCATTTTTTTCTTTTTGAAAGGTTCTCCAGTATCATTATCATTAAATATGAATGTAATACTTCATAATGATATATTGAACTTAAATGGCAATTCTAACTCTTTTATTAAATTCTTCATTGTGAATTCTCTAAAACACAATGCAACTTGAAAAGGTTTATAAGCATGTAAAGTATAAGAATTAATGAGGAATTTTCTCACAAGTATCATAAGAATTTGCTGATGATCATCTGTATTTTAATATCTTAAAAAAAAAAAAAAAAAAAAGGCCAATAAGTGTTCTATATATCGTCAAATCAACTAAAAAAACACATGTGGTTGGTTTCATTCTTGTTCAAAATAAAATTTTGGCTTTGTTTGAATGAAAAGTTAAAATCAAATAAGTGACAAAATGGAAAAATATGAATAATTAACATGTGTTTAACATGTGTTTACACCTTCGTATTATTTGCATTTATAATTTTTGGTTTGTTTGCAGATAGCATAGGCCGTGCAAGTTGCAACTCTGCAACAAAGTCCAACATGCATATAATTTTAAAATGAAAAAATGATTTAAAAATGGAACAAAGTTTTTAAAATATACAAAAAAAATTATTGTTTTCTTTTTAGTACACAAAATATCATTAAAATATTTTTTTTACACAAAATACGAATGAAGTAAATAAAATATTGTGTTAACCGGTTACCTTAGTAAACGAAAAAAATAACTTAAAAGGGTAACGAAGTTTCCAAAATGTTCGGAAAATATCATTGTTTTTTTAGTATAAAAATATCATTGAAGTATATCATTTGTACACAGAATACCAACAAAGTACATGTTTTAGTACAAAAAATACCATTAAAGTTTCTAAAATGTTCAAAGCCCCTTTTGTTAATTTTGTTGTTTCCGGATTATATAGAACACATTCATCAGAGATTATTTGTCATAGCAGTTCACACCAGTTATGCACTCTATTTCATTCTCTCACTTGATCAATTTGTATCTAAATACAATTGTTAAAAAAAACATATAACTAAGAACCAATCAATTACGATGCAAGTCGTTCAAGCGCTCCAACAAATATATTTCTCTCTACTTTGACTACAAATCGTCATCAAATCAGCTACATGACGCTGAGTGTTCCTAGTCATCCCTTTCTCGCTCACTGGCCCAGAGAATTAAACGCAACTCCTACTCTTTACATCCATATTTATGAATTCTTTTAACATAACATCACACTTGTTTCTCTTTTGTGTCTCTCTTTTGTCGTAACACTAATGAACGGCTAACCTTGATGTATAATATATATATATATATATATATATATATATATATATATATATATAACATATGTGTGTGTGTGTTTTAGGTTGGAGACACATAATGCGACTGGGAAGCAAGAATGTTTAACTAAGATTATTACCCACTTATTTTTCATATTACCACAAGAACGATCGAGTGAGGGAATGAAAGAGATTACACGACTGTTATGAATTGATATAATGGTGCATGATCTCCGATGACCGTGTTCTATATAATCCGGCAACAACGAAGTGAACAAAAAATGTGGTATTTTTTGAAAACTTTGAGAACTTCGTTACACTTTTAAGTTATTTTTCCATTTACAAAGTAACGGTTACCCTAAACTTTTAGTTGAACACATGTGTACTTCGTTGGTATTTTGTGTACAAATAGCACACTTCAATGATATTTTGTGTACTAAAAATACAATAATGATATTTTTTGAACATTTTAAAAAGCCAGATAACCTAATGGTTACCTACAATAACCGGTTCATTTGTATTTTATGTACTAAGAAAACAACAATGGTCTTTTTTGTATATTTTAGAAACTTTGTTATCTTTTTAAATTAGTTTCTATAATTTTTAAAACAATTAGTTTTTCAATTCAAAGAGATGAAGAGTGCATCTTTTCACCTTCTATTTAGAGATGGCAAAAAAACTCGTACTGAACGGGTACCCGAAACCCTAACCCGAGTTGACTGGGTAAATCCCCGAGTTGACCAGGGATGGGGACGGGGATGAGTATTACCCGAATATAAAAAGCGGGGATGGGGATGTGGATGGTTTTACCTGTCGGGTACCCATACCCGTACCCGAAACCAACCCCGATGGGTACCCGATATATATATATATATATATATATATATATATATATATATATATATATATATATATATATATATAATATTGATGTTTTTATTTTTAATAATGCATAAGCAAATGTTCATTAGAATAAATAAGGTTTTCTAACAATCAAATGTATAGTTTTGGGAAGACTTTTTTATGTCTTTTTTTGCGAAGAATGATTTAATCTGTAACCTTGAATGTTATTGTTCGTGTTTGAAGACATTCAGTGATTATAGTGTTTTATATTAGTTTTGTTAGTTTTTGTTTGTTGGTTAATATATAATTTTGAGTTATTTTTCATAAAAGTTCAAAACTTTGTAACGGGAAAAAATCCCCGATTACCCATTGGGGATGGGGATGGGGATAGATTTTTAATCCCCGATGGGGATGGGGATTCAGGTATGGGGATGAGGAACACGAAACCCGGTATACCCGTACCATTGCCATCCCTACTTCTATTTGAATTTGATTGGTCTAATATTAATTGAATCCATATATTTACATGTCATTTATCTAGATGACCACATAGTTTCACGCGACAAAGAAATTTAGTAATTAGAATTATATTTGTTTGAATGAAAGTTTTTATATTACTATCATCTATTAAATAGAGTTTAAAAATTCATGTCTTTTACTAAAAATATCTTAAATTATATAGAACACAAAATTTGCACTCTCATATTATAGTTTCCTCTTTTTGTCGTTTTGGAAGGTAAGGTAATTTAAAAGTTAGTTGCCTAGAATGAGTACAAAACGAGTAGAAAGTTTGACTATACTTTATTTGTATCTGTATGTCGACTATACTTTTCTAATTATTGGACTCTTCATTTTTTTTCAACCAAGTGGAATGATATGTTCTTTCTTCCAGATCGATGAATACATTTGGATCATATCGACTATTATTATTACCACTCTTATAGTGCAATGCCAACATTTTTTTATTTTTGTTACCACTAACATTACAACTTATGTATTATACCTTAGCAAAAATCTTAATTTCAATATATATATATATATATATATATATATATATATATATATATATATATATATATATATATATATATATATATATATATATATATATATATATATATATATATATATATATATATGGTTAGGATTAAATGTGAACGTTAAATATAGTGTGAATGTATGACTTAATTTGGATCGTTAGATTAGAAAATCAAGGAGGCAAAGAATCGATGTTTTTTAATGATGATTCTTTTTAATTTCTAATTAAATGTCTTAAAAAACATCAATAGGGACAATTGATTCATTATTCATCTATTTTAAAAAAAGGGAGTTGGCATGTTATATGCGTACAACCCGATTCTTTCACTCTAACACCTAATATCAATTCATGTGATTAAGGAAGAGTGGTGTTGATATGATCATCTAAAGATGAGATTTCCCAAAAAAAAAAAAGTCAATTAGCTATTATAAATAATATCGTATTAATTCTATGAACATTGTAAACATAGATCAACAATTAATGAGGGTTTAGAATTGAAGCATAGAATCGACGACAAAGTATGAAAAGACGTTCCAATTCATGATTATGAGCGACCTTCAAATCGAGGTTCAAAAACACAAAAGATGTACTATTGAGGTTGGATGATGAAGACAATAATGATTATTTTGTCGCTCCACCATCCGTATTTTTTTAGTCAATTGGTTTCAGAATGTTTGCAACAAGGTTAATAAGAAGTTAGGGTTTCTAAAGATAAGGTCTTTTTTTGAATTCTAATCTAAGTTTGGTGAATAGTTTTAATGTTGCTCGTTTTTATAATAGTAATGGGTGATTATGAAATAATAGAATGTTTATTACCTAGTATTCTATAAGAATGTATATGTATTCTTGTAGAATTTAATTTGAGTATTCTTTATATGTTTAAAAATAGATAATGGAATAAGCTTTTTGTCAAATGAGATGTTTTTTTTTTTTTTTTTTTGTAATGTATTCTTTTATAACGTGGTTATAAAATTTGTTTTTAACAAGATAGGATTTGTAAATATTTTTTTTAAACCTTAAGCGCATTTTGATGAACATGTTAATGTGTCCTAATTTTCCTAGTAGTAGCAGAAAATATTCAGAAATTTTGGGCTTGTACAATGAATTCTCTAAGAATGCAGGAAATATTCAAAGAAATTTTGGGCTTGTACAATGAATTGTCTAAGAATTGCAGGTTTAGCACAATGGATTTGGTTATATAGAGCTTAATTGCAAAATAATTTTATCAGAATTATTGGTTTATTACAATCTATTCAGATTTTTTTTAGTTATAGTAAAATGAAATCTATTAGAGGTAATGGGTTAGTATAATAGTTTGGTTGTACATGGCTTACTTACAAAAGTATACTTGCAAAATTCTTGGTTTAGTACAATGATTTAGTACAAGTGTTTAGTATTTTGCTATTTAGCTTACTAGGTAATGAGTACTTTGAAGAAATTATGTGTTAGTACAAATTATTCTTACAAAGTTGTTGGATCGATAATAATCTTCATGGTTGTACCAAACTTAATTACAAAAACATTCATTCATAATGGATTTTTTAGTACCAGGAGTGACTAAATGGTTGTAGTTATTATTGACTTAAATGTCATGCATTCTTGTAAACTATATTGTTTAAAAAGTGTTAGTTCAACGGAATATATTCTCAAAGAATTGGTGCTTTGTTACAATGGTTTTGTATACTTAAGTTTTTAACGTAAATTCACTTAAGTTGATACTAATGTATTAACTTGTTTTCATTGATAGAAGTTGTTGTAATTGCACCACAACCGGAAGCTACAACTGAAAGCTAATCAAGAATTACTAATTGTAGAAATTATTGTACAAGAAGAACTAGTTATACAATCAATACAATCAGAAATATAAGAAATGATAGGAGTGGAAAGAAAATAAGAAAAAAAGGACAAAAGACAACATAGAATCACCAAAAAATGGAAATAGCTCCATATCTTCCGATAACCACATTCAGTGATTCACTCATCATGTGCTCTAACTATAATTTGGTTTCTCTATATCCACAACCTACTTATTATGCTCTTCTTTCTTGTGTCCAATGAAAGGCCTCAACACAGCATCACCACAAATGACTTCCATACTCTTTAATGGATTAGTACACTGTAATATATATTATATAAATGTTAGATTACTAGCAAGAAATAAAATGGTATTAATAATTCTATAAGAAATATTAACTAAAAATCAAACAACCAAAACAACAAAACATATATTATATAATTGGTTCTTGACAGAAACACTTTCACAACAAATGCATTGAGTTTTTTAGAATAGACAAATAATTAACTTGATTATTAAAAAGTCTTGTAGAACGGATAAATATCTAAACAAATCATCTCAATCACATGAAAAGGATGAACAACATATATTTCAAAAGAATATGTATTTATTTGAAACATACTAAAAATAACTACTTAATTGTTCAATCTGATACAATGATTCTAAAAGAATAGTAGTTTCAAAAGTATAACTTGACCAAAAAACGACAACAAATTGTTAACAATTTAGAACAAATTTCTTTATGCATTATTAGACAAATAAGCACATTTAAATAATTCAGAAAGTATTTCAATATGAAACATAAATGAGTTAAAAAGAATTATCTATTATTATCATATTCTTTAAGAATGGGATACTAAAATTCGCATATCATGAATACCTCGAATACCTTGTTTCCTATGATCGTAACTGGAAGAGAACCTAAAGCCTATAAATTTTAATGAAAAAAGAAACCGAATTCTTACCTTGTTTGAAATTCTTGCTTTCTTGATTCTTGTTGACAAGTGTTCGTTGTTGAATTTTACTGACTTCAAATCAATTTATACAAATCTGTAAAAAAAAAAAATATGATTTGATTTACTTCACATCAATTGTTATGGAGGATGAAGATAATACTTACGAATATGATGAAAATGCCAATCGAATAAGATGAAGTGGAAGAAACTGATTCAAAAATATAACGCATATGTGATTTCCATATATATCAGTTTGTTTATTTTAGATAATATTTCAAGTGGATATGAAATTCCAATCTTACCATTTGCTGAATGAATTTGATCAATGGTTGATATTAGGTCATACATTCATACAATATTTAAGATTCATATATGAACCTAATTCTATATATATATATATATATATATATATATATATATATATATATATATATATATATATATATATATATATATATATATATGGTAAGATTCAATTGGGAACTATAATTAACCAAGAAATGAATCTTTTTTTCAATTTTTAGAATTTATTTTTTCTCGTAAAAAAAACTAAACTAAACTAAAAATACATAAATTCATAATTTTTTATCTTTTTTCCAATGATATCAAATTCGATAAAAAAAATCGTCAAATTCACAATGTGAATCTAAATTCACACGTTGAATCCAAAAAATATATTTAAAATTCATAATGTTAAGTTATGAATTTATATATTTTTAGCTTTTTTATCAATAAAAAATAAGCTCTAAAACTTGAAAAAAAATTAGTTCCTTGGAGAACCGATAATTATGATTCTCTATTGACATTTTCCATATATATATATATATATATATATATATATATATATATATATATATATATATATATATATATATATGTGTGTGTGTGTGTGTGTGTGTGTTATTGTGTTCTAGATAACTATTATATGCATAAATGGACAATTTTGGACCAAAAGATGAAAACAATGAATGATTACAATTTTGAGGGTATGCTATTACAATGGAATATCATGTATCATATTATCATTCAAATTTAGTTATAAGAGTATTTTAGAAAATTAACTATATTTAAAATATGAAATTTTGGATGTCAATGGATAATTAATTCGATTGATTTTAAATATCTCAGTTTTTAAATTAATTCAGTTTTAATTATAACATAATTGTTAATAATAACCGGTTATATTATTTCAAAATGATAAATTGTTAGACGTAAAGTAGTAAAGATATTTCTGATTTTATTCTTACGAAATACGGTTTCATTAAAGATATTTTTGATAATTAACATGTTTACAAATTATACAACATATACTATCAAGAATGAAATTTTCTAAAAAAGCAAGGATTTTATATGAAACGGATTTTATTCTTTAAAAATCACTAATTACATTAATTCTAAAAAAAATATGAGTAATTAGGGTTAAGAATTACGGTTATTCTTAATTATTAAATCTAAAAATGTTTTTTTTTTTTAAAAAGAAAAAAAAAACATCAAAAACATTAAAAATCGTTAACACTAATCATTCTTAAAAAAAAATATTATTGTTAAACATCATTTTATACATTTTGGTTGAATACATTCTACTAGAATACATTATTGGTCTCAGGTATTTTCTTTCTTTTTTCACATTAGTGATAGTCTCTTCAAAACCTAAACTCACAAAGAAAACATAATCAGCTTTCAAATATTACAAATTTCCAGTACATTCTAAAAGAATAAGACTATAAATTCTAATAGAATGTGTTAAATATTAAAGAATTTTAATTTATTCTAATATAATGTAATCCTCGAGTCACTTGATCCAAATAATTGACTGAATCTAATTACAAGCTAATATGTGGGAGATAGGACAATTCAAATTCAGAACCTAATTTGTAGCTAACATGAGAATATGCATAAAAAAAATTCAAATCATTCTAAGCCAGTATGAGAGAGATATGACAGTTCAAAGATTACAAAAAAAAAAAAAATTGGTCGATATATTTGTTTCAAGCATTTTAGTAAACAATTGGTGGGCAAAATCAGATGCTCAGATCTTTATACTCCATTTTATGAAACATACACTATATGTAATTAACAAATACATGAATGTGACGAAATTTACAATAAAAGAGTGTATACCTTCAAATGTTAACGTGTGACTTAACTTCAATACTTTGACGGGCTTCATTGTTGATTCCTCGGAAACCCCCTTTTTCCTTATATGTTCGACGTTCTTAATTGTTCATGGGTTGTAGACAATGGTTTAGGAAGCGATGCTAGGGCATGGATGAAGAAATCAAGGCGATGGTAATGGCGTAATGAACAAACTGATTCCAATTTTTCTTAAATAAAGGGATATGATACGAAATTAACTTTGGATATTATTTATTATATATGCAATATTATCAATTTACCCTTATATATTTAATTAATGATTTATTTTTTCATAAATTAGCATTGGTCTATACGTCCACACAATATTTGTTGAGAACATATGAACCTCTCTCTTTCTCTCTCTCTCTCTCTCTCTCTCTCTCTCTATATATATATATATATATATATATATATATATATATATATATATATATATATATATATATATATATATATATATATATATATATATATATATATATGGGGTTCACTTGAGATTAAAAAAATAGAGATCTTGAGATTCAACTTCAGCTACATATTTTTTATTTTCCACTCTAACACTCCAGCGTACCGGCAGCAGTGGGGTATGCATAATCATAAATGATTATACGACAGAGAGGTATAATCAAATATGATTATACATGTTTATACATATATGTCTAATCATAAATGATTATACATATATGTTTGTTTACAGATTGAGTAATCGCATATGATTATGACAGTTGGTGGCAGAATAGGTGGTGGTGACAGAGGTAGCGGTGGTATAAGTGACGAAGGCGATAGTGATGGGTCGGATGATATCAGAGGTGATAGTGGTGGTAGTTGTGGTGGGGGGGATGGTTACGGAGGAGAAAGGAACAGACAACACCATATAATCACTTATGATTATAACACGCATGTCACGCCGGTGCGCCAGAGGGTTAGAGCGGCAGGTATAAAATATGTTGCTGAGGTGGAATCTCAATATCTCTATTTTGTTTTTAATCTCAACGAAACCTACCACACACACCCTCTCAACATATATATATATATATATATATATATATATATATATATATATATATATATATATATATATATATATATATATATATATATATATAATAGAAAACTTTATAAATGGTCCTTGCGCTTTTCAGAAATTTAAGATATAATTGTTAAGTTTAAAAAAATTTATAGATGGTCCTAATGGTTTCAAAACTTTTAAATAATCTCTCACCCACCTACAATGACTTTTATACCCTTTTTATTTATTTTTATAATTAATTTTAATTAAACTTATTAAATAAAAACAAAAACAAAATAATTAATCCTACTTAGGCCCACATATCTCTCTCCCTCTCTCTCTCCAATTCACTTCACTATGCACCCATCTGCAACTCTTTAGTGATAGGAGAAGAAGCCCTCTTTCATCCATCTTGATTAATCCGCCAGATTTTATTGTGGCTAACTAAAACAACTATGTATAACTATTTTGTGCAAAATTTACCCCATGTAAAATTTACCCCAAAACAACTTCCATAATCACTTATCTAATGAAACCCATTTCATATTACCCATAATCACCTCTTTCTCTCCATCTTATAAACACCATCCTCTATTCCTTTAACTGACACCCTACATACCGATTCTCCCTCTACTCTTCCCTCCATCTCCATTTCCTATCTAAACTCATAACTTGTACTCACCAGAAAGTGAAACTCCAAATACTCCAGTGACTCCTTCATCAACACCACCATTCATCACCCAATTCCCGCAACTGTTGAACCCAATACACACACTCAAGCTCTTAAACCCTGAGTGACGCAAAGCAATGGATCAAGAATTCATTGCACTCATGCATAATGGAATATGGGAATTAATACCACGTGACAGCCATAATTAGATTGGTTGTAAATGGTTTTTCGAGATAAACAAAATCCAAATGTTACAATTCCAAGTATAAGGCTCGCTTGGTTGCTAAAAGGTTTTCTACAACAACATGGGAAAGACTATTTTGATACCTTTAGTCCAGTCACCAAACCTGTGACTATTCGAGTCATTATATCTTTATCTCTTTCACACAACAAGCCCTTATGCCAACTTGATGTGAATAATGCATTCCTTCACGAGACTCTCCATGGGGACGTCTTCATCACCTAACCACCGGGGTTCACTCACCCTCAATTCCCCACACATGTTTGCAAACTTTGAAAAACCCTATATGGCCTGAAATAAGCTCCACAAGCATGGTACATTGAGTTGACATCCTTCCTTTTTACTTGTGGTTTTTGAAAATCCTTAGTTGATGTACCCTTTTTTATCTATAATCATGACAATATCATGTGCCTTTTTATAGTCTATGCTGATGACATAGTACTCACAGGCAACAACAATGTATTTCTTGACCAATTCATTGGTACATTAGCTCGTTGTTTCTCCATCAAATACTTGGGTCCTCTACACCATTTTCTTGGCATTGAAGTTATTCCCACAACCAATGGTTTATTCTTAACTCAACATTGTCATATCCAAGATCTCCTAACTCAGTTTCATATGGATGGTGCTAAAGAGGTGGCTACCCCCTACCCTTCTATAGTTCTCAACTCCATGGACGGGTCACCAAGTGTTAATCACACCTTATCGAAAAGTTGGTAGGATTCCTTGCAAACTTGGCCTTCACAAGGCCCGATGTTTCCTTTGTGGTTAACCGTTTAGCCCAATTTATGCACTCTCCCTCAGAGATTCATTGGCAGGCATTACAAGGGTGCTACATTATCTAAAGGGTATAATTCACAATGGCCTTTATCTTAAAAAGGGTTTCCCTCATGATCTTAAAGCCTTCTTTGATTCTGATTGGGGAGATGTCTCAAATGGCGGTCAACCGCTTATTTACTTTATTTGGGCTCTAACATGATCTAATGGAAATTCACTGAAGCAGAATACACGACTCTAGCAAATGCAGCAGCAAAAGTTTCTTGGGGGCAAAACTTACTCACCGATCTTTGTGTCAAACAGTATGAAACCACCTATATTTATTTGTGATAACATTGAAGCTACTTATCTCTGTGCCAATCTAGTTTATCATTCTCGCCACTACTAGAAAATAGCCCTTTAATGACGCGCAAACAATGACACTCGTTGATAGAGGACGCACATTTGTGAGTGCCCTAAAAAATAATGTCAATTTTGCAAAATTTAAAAGATTTTGGACACGCATTTTTGCGTGCTTTAAAATTAGTGTTTAAAAAAAACACGGAGGACGCCTATAATAAAATGCGCGTCGTCTAAGACCGTCGTTTTATAAATTTTAATATCACGTGGGCGTTCCATCCGGGTAAAATGAAATCCCAAAAACTTAAAAACCCTGCCTTCCCTTTTTTTTCCTCCTCCGCTTTAGTTTCCCTCTTTGTAATAGCTAGGGTTTTTTTGAAGAACTTGTCCCAGCAGGGAGGGGGGTCGAAACACGATTGGGAACAGTGGGTCAAGAAGCACCGGCAGGGAGCATCGATCAAAATGAAATCAGAGCAGCAGCAGGTGGTGGTGATCGGAGATTCTCAACAAATGCAGTGGTGGTCGATGAGTGGAGATGCGATAGCAGGTTGCTGCCCTTCTCTTTTCTTTTCTGGCGATGGTAAATGAGGAGAAAGGACGACAGAGGGAAGGGAAGATTGGCACCGGTGATGGAGGGGACAACCAATCACAGCAGCGGCGACAACGAGGTGGTGGGTGGTAACGGTTGACTTGCGGTAGCGACTCTGCTGCCTTGTTTTCCTTTGTGTCTGTAGCACTCGACAGGGAAATGATGTAGAGGAGGAGGAAGATTGTCGGAGGTTGGAACGGAGTCAGCGATCTCCGGCTTCCTGTTGGGCTTTTTCCGGTGATATGGAATCTCAAACGACACAATTGTTGTCAGAATGAAGAAAGTGAGAAGCAGCAAATCGAGTGGGTGTTTGGGGACCTGCGTAACAGCAAGAGGGGAAGAAGATGGTGTGTGTGTGTGTGGGGGGGGGGGGGGGGGGGGGAGCCGGTGGAGCCCCACCTCTCCAGCACTTTCCAGCGAGACCCAGCCGGTAGATTCCCTCCTCTCTAACAGTCTTAGACGAGATCCGGCGACTCCCAAGACTTCCCAGCGGTGTCACCGACAATTCTTCGTCGTAATTAAACCCCTTGTGTCGATGCTCCGTTCTCTATCACTGGAAGCCAACGAAGTTGCCCTGCTCATCTTTCTTAACCTCTCTGTTATGGACGAAACGTATGTTTGTTTGTATTTCTTTTTTTACTTTGAAACTATGATCATGATGATGATGAGCTTCACTTTGTGTTCAATCGTTTTTTTTTTTTCTTATCGTTGCATATTTTTTCGATGATTCAGAAATATTTGGAAAAAGAAAAAGGAATCAAAGCTTTTTTGAAAGTGTGTTTTGTGGTCTCTGTTTTATCGTTGATCTTTTTTTTTCCAATTGGTTAACAGAAAAGAAAACAATTTGACTCAGTTAATTAAATTAGTGTTTGTTCTTATTGATAAAAAAAATCCATATATTGTTTCTATAAATTAAACAATATACACATGTTTTTTATTGGAAGTGTTTAGTTTTATGAGTAGTTCTGTTCATGCTTAGATAAACAATGTTCTCTTGTTCATAAGATTCCCTACTAGGATATTTCATTGGTGGTTTTAAAATTCTTGGAAGAAGTTAAAATGAATTAGAATTTGAAAAGTTTTTGTGGACTTTTCAGAACAGAGAACATCAGCAGCAGCAGAGAACAGAGAACAACAACAGCAACAGAGAACAGAGAACAACAGCAGCAGGGGTATTTTTGGAACAGAAGCTGGGAGTTGATGTTTACCCAGTGTAGTTCCAGGTATAGAGATGAATACATGGGCTATAGGAGGAGAAGTCGCAACAGAAGCAGGGACAAATATGACCGTGAAAATGATAGTTCCAGGTATAGAGATGTTTACCTCTAACTTTGAACACATGATATTAAAATATAGAGTACTTGATTTTTTTTTTGTTTGTCTGTGATATAGAAGCAACAAGCTGGTAGTAGTGGTACTAGTAATCAATCTCATATGCCAAGTTCTCGGATTAACACACAGCCATACCAAACTGCTCCATCAAATCAGGTAAACCTTCTAGAGTCTTTTCTATAGTTTTAATCATGAGAAATATTACTTATTGTGTCATGTTAACTTTGTGATCTGGTAGTTCATCGTTCAATATGTTGTTAATGGACTGAGTGGAGTTGACAAAATAGTGTTGGATTATTTGCTACTTCCAGTCAATTTGTAAGTTGTCTAGTTTGGTTTGGTTTATTTTAGTTTTATTATGTGAAATTCCAATTCTTTGTAAGTTGTTTGTATGTTTCAGATCAATTCATTACAATAGCTCTAAAACTTAATTTATTTCGGACTTTAGAGGAATCGAAGGTTTACAACAGTTAAGACATGTAGCTTAAAAATGGAAATCAAGAAAGTTTGTTTTAACATCTTCCCTAGACTGAGTTTCATCTGTTGGTTCAATAAGGAGTAATTGACCTCTTTCTTGGTTTGTCATAAGAGCTTTATAAGAAAAGTAGGCTTTTGGATAATTCGTGGAAGCTCTATTGGCATTCCTGACATCAGTTTGACAAGGAATGAACTTATGAACTATAATGTAATTGAGTTGCATTTTCTGGTTTATTACAGTCAACTAGTGCATATGTTTGAGCTATTTTATATTGTTTTGGTGACAAAATTTGCTAAGCTTACTAAAAAAAAATTTTTTTTTGTTAACTCCATATAGTGGACATGGAACCGTGCCCGAAGGTGCACTCATTTCAGCTAAGGAAAGAGTATCCTTTTTCCCACCCTTATGATATTTTACTGACTTTTATGTTGATTATGGTCTTTCTTTAGAAGAAATTGCTATGCAATTTGGCCTTTCTTTAGACAAGATTCGGTAATCCTCTGTTTCTTTTATATGTGTAATGATGATGATTAAAGAATATATTTTGATGGTTTTGAAATTTTAATAGGGAGGCGATTGAAGGGATGGTAATTGAGGGGCTGATTTACTCATCGATTGATGAAAATCACTTCAAGTCCACTGGCAATATGTGATTCCGATTCCGAGACTGTTTTCAAGTATGGAATAGGTTGATAGTTTTGGTTCCTAACGTTTCCCTGTGTTTCTTGTTTGCTCTTTTTGAACCATGATGCTAGTTAAACTTAGTTTATCTGGATTTGCTTTTACCAGTAAGATACTTGCTTTCAAGAGTTCACTTTTATTATCCTCAAATGATCCACCCTTTTATTGGCCTTTGGAGAGTAAATAGTTGATGATATAGATGTAATTCTAAAGATGAATCTCTATCTCTTTATCGTGTTTTAAACGTTTAATGTCAATTAATACTTAATGATCTATCATTTTGAGAATTGGTTGGCTGGGGATTAATTGACATCTCTCAGCTATGAAGTCGCTGGCAATCTCTGTGAAATTAAAGGGTAATACTGTAATTGTTGAATTATCTCTTGTTCTTTTCATAATCAGTTGTTTTTTGTTTTGTGTAGCTTTTGTTGGGGGACTACCATCATATGCTTCATGGATGGTTCTCTCGGTAACAAGAATTAGTTAGAAACAAGTGAGTTGCTAGAAGAACTTATACTTCTCATTTCATTTTCATATCGATAATCTGTGGATGAATTGTGTAAATATAAATATAAAACATAATAAAGTTGAATTTCTTCACATTTTGATTGGAATTTTTCCAAGTTTAGATGTATACTATATTTAGAGAGAGCTTGGAAAATCATCTTTTCAGAAGTAAGTTTTCGCCATTTTTTTCCCATTTGGGAACTTTTCGAAATTGTGCACGTATTTTACCAGCTACTCTTCACCATGGAAAATTTCCAATTTTGTTGTTTGTAACTGTATGCAGGTTGTTGCTTGTCCATGTGCATTGGGTTTAGCAACACCAACTGTTGTGCTGGTAAACCCATTTTTCCAATATATTTCCTTTCTTTTTAAAAAAAAATCGTTTAGCAAAAGCAAAAGAGTTGTTTTTAGTTTATTTGTTACTGATAGGTTGTTGCAGAGGGAAGAGCTATATACAATAACAAAAAGCAGTTCATTAGATTGGTGGTTAGGGATTAATTTGTATTCCTTAGGTATGGATGTCAAAAAAATTATCTTAACATTATCCTAACATTTATTCTTATTACAATTTAAAAAAATATTGAATCTATGTTGTTTTTGTTGTTAGGTTGATAGAGAATTGCAGCCATGGATTGCTAAAGATGATGATGTTGGTTGTTAGGTTGAGAGAGAATTGCAGCCATGGATTTCAATTGTATGTATCTCATGTGAAGCCCGCTTTTGTTAGAACTATTAATCTCAGGGATTTCAAGTTTTTCATATTTCTTGTATGTAATTAGTTTGTAAATTTTTGTTACAACTTCTATTGCTTTGTTTTATCTTTCCATTGAACGATTATTTGTATGATATTAAATTTTATGTAATGGATTGTATTTTTTGTATATAATATTTTATTTTATTTTATGAGACATGAAATGCAAATTTAATTTAAAAATTAGTAAATTTATAAATAACTTTAAAAAAAGAAAAAGAAAATTACGATACGCAAAAATGTGTGTCATCTTCATTTATGACATGGCCTTTCTTGACAACACCTTTAATAATACGCATTGCGTGTCGTAAATGCGCGGCGTCTCTCGTTATGACAGGGCCTTCCTTGACGCGCATTTGCGCGTCGTCTAAGCGTTTTACGATGCGCAATGAGCGTCGTAAAAGGCCTTTTTTCTAGTAGTGCGCATTAAACATTTAGCCTTGTACTACCATTTTGTATGGGAAAAAGTTGTTGATGGTTCCTTGAAAGTTCTTCACGTAAACTCTACTGATCAACTTGCAGATGCGCTCACCAAACCGTTCAGTTGCAACCCATTTCTTCATCTACGTTACAAGCTTGGAGTCTCTGATGGATCATTCATCTTGCGGGGGCGTATTAAGTATCAAGGTTAAATAAATCTAATATTTAATTGCTATGTATAGATCCTATATTGTTGTTAAGTCATATAGAGTTGTAAATAATTACCTAACGTAGCTCCCGAATAGTCTTATCTCCATGTGTACAACTTGACTATACTGCAAATTTGGTCCTTGTGGTTTGCGAAAACCTTTAGATGGGGTCCAAAAAGTTTCCAGCTTGCACCGAAGGTCCAAAATCAAGGTTTTCCATTGTTTTTAGTCCAAAAAAAACTTGAAAAGTCAATTTTACCCTTTTTCATTTCTTTTTTCTATTTTCTTTGTTTATTTTGGTATTTAACTAATTAAAAATAGAAAATAAAATAAACCCCACAACCCCTCCCTCCTCCTCCTCCTCCTCCTCTCTCTCTCTCTCTCTCACATAGACACACACATAAATATAAATACAGATCGTCTTCATAGACATACACACACAGAAGGGACCAATCTTACAGCAGCCTTTGTTGCTTCATTTTTCTCCTTTCTCCTGATTTGTACCGTTAAGCTTCTGCCAGCCTTACCTTCTCCGCCAAGAGAACACCTCCGACCATTGAAGCGTCTCCGACAGTAGCACCTCCAACAAAATTAGATCTACCCGTGATCTCATTGTTGTTTCCCCCCTCAATTGTTTCTGACATATTTCACGTAGTCCACATCAAAATCTTCAAGCCACCCGGTGATGGCTATGCAAGTTGTGCTGATATCGATCTCCATACCAAATGGATCTGAAGATGATAAGTCGATTATGTATGTAGAAATTGGGTCTGTGAAAGTGGTGTTAATATAGGTCTCCATATCAAACCATAAACCATCTCTTACCCGATTAATCACTTCTAAAATCCTTAAGGGTTTCTGTCAACAAACAGGGTATTAATGGTCGGAGAACAAAAGCCCCTTGCTACAATCGTGATCCCGGGGGTGATATGCGTTCAATCCCAAGGCCTTTGAGAATAATTGGAAAAGCATACCTCATATTTCATCACTTTATTTGATTACTCGATTTGAATTTCTCTTAAACCTCCAACAATTGCATCACTTATTTTTGTGCGATGTTTATGGTGATTGGCAGAAGATGAGAGGGATTTGGCGGATTCCAGCATCAACGAGGTCCTTCACACCAATTTTTGTTTGGTCGAAAACTTTGAGCTTCTATGGTCGATCTAGCTTGAGACTATTGAAGTAATGGTGGCAGCCATTTTTATGAAGACGATATGTATATATATTTGTGTGTGTATCTATGTGTGTGTGTGTGAGAGAGAGAGAGAGGGGGGAGGAAGAGGTTGTGGGGTTTATTTTATTTTCTCTTTTTAATTATTTAAATACCAAAATAAATAAAGAAATAGAAAAAAGAAATGTAAAAGGGTAAAATCGACTTTTCAAGTTTTTTTGGACTAAAAACAATGAAAAACCTTGATTTTGGACTTGTGGTGCAAGCTGGAAACTTTTTGGACCCCATCCAAAAAAATTTGCAAACCACAAGGATCAAATTTATAGTTTTGTCTAGTTTTTTGCCTATCGAGTTGTTTTAGACCAAATAAAGAGGATAAGGTATTCACTTCCTGGTCTTCTTAATTATTTATTTATTTATAGGAAAAATGACACATTAGCCGATACATTTGTTCATTCGGTCCCTTAATTTATTTGCGTGCTTTTTGAGGGAATAAAATTGTTTTTGTCGAGTCTAATTGGTCATTTTTTTACAAAACGAAAGGGTAACCTGGTTCACTAAAAGCAATGTTCAACCGGATCGGTTGAACACCTTAAAAACCAAAAAAAAAAAAAAAAAAAAAGTCGGCCTAATTGATCCTATAGTTGGATTTTTTGCAAAAATAAATACTTACTTAATGTTTGGGTCTTTTTTCTTTTTAAATAGTTCATTCGAAACACTTATTTTCTACGACCATTAACGTGGGAGTTGTGTTATTTTTTATTTTCTCTGTAACTATTTGTGTTGCAAATTTAAATATAAATCTTCCACTATTTCTTTTATTTTTTGTGTTCTAATTTATCAAATATTATACGGTAAGCTATTAAAAAATTGTAAGACGTATCTTATTTTTTTCATATATAACTTGTAATACGATCTATAAAACTAGGTGGTGGACCCCCCCCCCCCCCCTTCACCATTCTTTGCTCTTGAATAAGAGTGTTAAAATGAAAAAATTTCAATTTATATCAGTCAATGTATGTTCAAGACAATCAGGAAAAATCATTTTCATTCGTAACTAACCATACAACAATAGGAAATAGGAACATGCCATATCCTTTATTGATATAATATTGATAGACATTCTTAAAAAGCATCCAGCGTTTGTAGTCCAACGGTTAGGATAATTGCCTTCCAAGCAATAGACCCGGGTTCGACTCCCGGCAAACGCAATCTTTGTTTTTTCTATTTTTTAATGTTTCACCTAATAAATCTCAAAATAAACCGCTAAAAATTCAATTTCAACCTTCTCGTTTGCCGCGTTAATTTTGTTTTTCATCTCCCTCGAAAATCATGTTCCCTTACTGCCTTTCAATTGAAATCAAACTTTCTTCAAACTTTCTTCAGAATGTTCCCTTACGAGTATGTTTTAAAATATTTTGAAAATATCTAAAATGATGGATTCGTTCTTGGTATCTTCTTTATTCAAAAAAAATTATTAATTTTTCTTATTAAAATAAATAAAAAGAAAAAAGAAAAGAAAATGTAAACATCACTTCCCCTTTATTTGCCTTTTTGTTTTTGTAAACACCCCCTTTATCACTTAACACCACATTAGCGGTCAAGCACAACCACCATGCCGCCGATAGAAAGGAGATGAAGAAACGGAGTTGGAACTATAGAGATGAAGAGGAAGTGATGTCTACAAGGTACATTTTCCTTGATGGTTTCATGTTTACGTTTGAGCAAATAGTGGAAGATGAGATAATGATGGTGGAAAAGGAGACGGTGAACAAGAAGGGGGGGGAGATTTCCTAACATATTTAGTATTATATTATTTACAAATGCTATATATACATATATATATATATATATATATATATATATATATATATATATATATATATATATATATAAACCATATACTAAAAATGTACTTTTACACTAAAAGTTATACTATATTGTTCTAATCCCATACTAAACCTAACATATATATATATATATATATATATATATATATATATATATATATATATATATATATATATATATATATATATGTTAGGTTTAGTATGGGATTAGAACAATATAGTATAACTTTTAGTGTAAAAGTACATTTTTAGTATATGGTTAGAGATGACCTAACAATAAATGTAGAGTTACATTTTTAGAAAGTTATAAAAAAAAAATTCTAAAAGACATGTGGAACAAGTTTGTAATAAAAAATAAAAAATGGGTCAAATGTAAAAAGAAAAAATAAGGGACCAATTTCATAATAAAGAATAAAAAGTTGGATTATAACAGTAAAAATCAAAAGTTAATTTTGGAAAGGTTACAAAAAGAACCGTTAGAACTGGCAAGTTGAAAGGGTTAGGTCGGTTTATTGGCGCTTAATATAAACCTTCTTCGCTCATCCTGGTGGTGGTGGCTGCTCTCCAAACTCCGCCGGAGACTCATCCGGATCTCTATAACTCCGCTCCTCTTAGACCCAAGCACCCCATCCTTTGCACGACACTGACAACCATGTCTACAATCCAAATAAATTATCAAGGTCTCTGTAAGTTTTCATTCTTATCATTTTTCTCTTCTACCTTTTACTTTAGTTCTCTTAGGGTTTTCTCTAATTTCAGATGGTTAAATTTCCTCTTTATGTATGGATAAGATAAAATCGAAGACTAGTTGCTGCTTTTTTAATTCTCTTTTTTTCTGACTGCCTCTTTTTTTTATTTTTTTTTTCTGTAAAATCTGATTTTCAAACTTCACAAGCTGTATTGCAACATTAAAACAAAAGGAAACTAATGTTTTTCTGTCGTTTTTTTGGGGGTTTCTTCTCTATCTTTTATTGGGTTTTTTGTTTTTTCTGTAAAATCCTGATTAAGCGTTTCTCATAGGCTTATTTCAAAATGTGTTTCCTTGGTTTGTTGATCATTTGATAATGTTTTTTGTGTTTGGATCGAAGACTCCATCACCTAGTTTTTATTCTATTTCTTATTTCTCTTCCACTGATTTGCATTTAACTAATAATATGATAACTCTGGTCAAAATCTTGGATCTGGTCATGGGTTGAATGTGTTGATAACTCTCTTGCTATGGTGTTCAGCTGCCCTTAATTTGGGATGCGCCTCTATAAGATCATTAACAAGCCAAAGAAACAATAATACTAGAAGCTATCTAAGCCTAAGAACCCAAGATTTTGGTCCAACTGTTCAACCTCCAACTGTTTGATGAAATGCTGGGAAATTAGTTGAAACATAGATTTCAAATTCGAACCAGAAACTTGGTTAGGTTAAACATGCAGATAAGGAGAAGCTGAAAGAAGTTGATCAAAATGGTAAATTAATTCTTTGGTAGCAATTAACAAATTTAAACAGTACAAAATGCAACTGTAAAATTTTAACTAGACAATAGTACAATTCCTTTATGATATTTGGCATGCCATAAAATATTAAATATATTAAAATGAAACAAATGTCATAGGAACCAACATCATTTTATTCCGTTGCTTTAAAGTGCAAAGAAAATAAGAATTCTATCAGATTTGTTCTTGAATCTTTACTTTAAGTCCTTACAACATCTGATGGATTTGATATTTAGCAAAACCTTTTTTTTTCTTTTTCATCAAGATTTTATGGATTTATGTCTATATATCTATGATTGACCTGATAAAAAATGCTTTCATTTAGCAAAGAATTCAATCTAAAGAGGAAGGGAAATGTTTAAATTTTATACCCATTTTAAAGTTTTTTTAAACCTAATTTTACTGTGTGAAAGTTACACATTTATACATTGCAACAGGGATCCTGTATTGGAATTGTTGATCATGCATATTCATACATCTGACTCCCTCTTTATGATGATACTCTTGCTTTGTCCCCCATTATATTGTCAAAGTTTTCTTAGAACTATTTTTTATTAGAGGTTTCTGTTGTGTTTTTAAAGGTGTATTTATAATGTTGGTATTACTGTTACATATATTTATTTTTAAAGATGCAAAGTTGATTAGAAGTATTTGTTTTCATTTTCTAATAGCAATAGCAAATATCAGATTCAGATGTATGAGAAAAGAATTATGGAGTTGGTTTTACAAGTGGAGGATGAACATGCATGGAGTGTTGGTTTGGAAGAAAACGTGATTTCATTAAAGAAAACTTCAAGTTAGTTGGCTTGCTTAGGTGAAAACAGATAGAAATATCACATTTAGAAAACCTCTTTCAAAATTAGAAGCTATGTTTTTTTTTTTTTTTTTTGTCTTCTCGAAAAACAAACAGTCTTTTATTTATATTAATTTTGTATAACAGTCGCTGATTATTTGAAGATGAGATTGAAGGCATCTGACACTTAAATTGAGACGTTGGAATTCAGTTGTTATTAATCCAGGTATGTTCTTTCTACTAAACATCTAATATCATTTGTTGTTTGTTCTAAATTCTTGTTGTGTGTATTATTAGTTTACATTGATTAGCATTTGAAACCACAAACTGGGCCAAATGCAATAAATAGCTGAACACTGCTATGAACCTGACTACAAGAACATCTGATTAAATTACAAGAAAATCCTAATGATTGGTAGTCTTCCCCAAGGAATCAATTTTTTTATTTTTTTTTTGAAAGAGCCAAAGCTCAGCAAACTTTATTAATATAAGAATAAAAGAATACAACCCAACCAAACCAAAATCAAAACACATAACCAATAGTTCTCCAACCTATCCATAACCAACTACCGTAACCATTTTTTAACCAAAAAATAATCCCCAATGCTACCCCACATGACCATACTAACCCTAAGACTAGTCCACGAACTTATTTGAAGTCGGAAAAAAGGTAACTTCAACCCCTTGCAGCACCATAGCCACCAAATACCATCAAAACCAATGCAAGGGGCAAGGCCCTTAAAAAAAACCCACAGTCCAGTAGACTAATCTTAAGAACCAACCCATCAACCCACAAATTATTAACAAACTACCAAATAAACCAAAATTAAAATAAACACCACTAAACAACCAAATAACCCTATGAATTAAGAAAATGCAAAAGTTCTCGATCCAAAATCTTCTTCTGTCCTTCCAGTCTTCAGACCACATCCATTCGCTTTTCATCCTATCCATCTGAATAATTAGCCATCTGCTCCCTTTAATGATCACCATCTGCTTGACGTTGACCCAACAACTAATCTGCCAGCCAACAGCCCTCCTCCAATTCTCCAAGTTGTCCAAACAGATCAACGGCCTATGCTTAGCAATAGACCTGTACATCAAATAAATCCAAAAACAGACAAACCAAAAACAGAACACATTAAGTTTCAGGCTAGACACGGCATCAATCACGTGTCTAGGGAACCCTATTTGAATAATCTCACTAATGATCATATCCAGACAGTAATTCCCTGCGGTACAAATCACTATATTAGAAAGCAAGCTTGCTAATAAGCAACAAAATCCGTCAATTCCTTTGGATATATAACTGCCATCCATATTAATCCTCCAAAAACCAGTCCAAAAAATCCATGGAACCAGTCTCACTACCTCCCAAAACCTAAACCAATCAACAACCCCCATACTACTATTGATTGCCATTATTTTCATTTCCCTTATTTCTCCTATCCACTCCATTAATTCCCCAATCCTTACACACTTCCATATTCACCATATTATCCTGAACATTCATCCCCAATATTTTAAACTTAATCTCCTTCTCAATACAGTAGATCACATCATGCCAAGGTCTTCTCACAGCTCTAAAATGCCTAGCATTTCTTTCAAACCATAAATGGGGCACACATCCAGCCAGCACTAGTTTCCTTATCACAGAACCTATAGAATTCCCTTTAGCAAACCCGCAAAACTTACTTATTAAGTCATTCCAACTTTCATAATGAGACCAGAACCTGATCTTATTACAAAAATGGTTCCAGACTTGTTTGGGATAATCACATCTAAAAAATAAGTGATCATGGGAATCAATCTCATTAAGGCAAAAAGGACAAAGAAGATTACCTTTGGATTCCCAACCTTTAACTCGATGTTGGGTTTTCGATTTCCCCAAAATAGCCATCCAAAGAATAAAAGAATTTCTTGGAATGTTGTTATTAAACCACACAGTTTTATACCAAGGAACTTTTGTTCCAAAAAAATTCAAGTCATTCCAAACCTACTTACAAGAGAAACATTGGCTAACTCCATTCTTATCTCTCCAAATGATACCATCAGCTCTATTCCCACCGCACTTAAACATAGGACCATCCCTTAACCCTGGATAAAGTTCCAGCCAATCATTTGGCCAACAGTAATTACCATTCACTAAAATATCCCCAACTTTAGATTTGTCATTAAACCCCTTACTGATCCATTCCCTTCTAGGAATCAACATACTAATAATTCCTATGGGGTGCCACCAATCATGCCAAAGGGAAGTATTTTCACCATTTCCAATACTTGAAGACCAGAACAGTTAATATCCTCAACTTCTATCAAATTAATACAATCCAAAAAATCAGAAACACCTACAGGGACTTTGGATGAACTCATAGAGCATTCCGAGAGCTTCATAGCAACATTAAAATCACCTAATAAAGCCCAGGCTTTATCATCAACAACAATTCTATGTTTACCCAAATTCTCCCATAAAATCCTTCTTTCAATATATTGAGAAGCAGCATAAACAAAAGAGATATAAAACTCACAATTTGTTTCCAAGAATCTTATAAGGCAATGCATGACCTGATAAGAATGAGATAATCAGATAACACCATCACATCAAAAACGTTAGTATTCCAACCAACAATTATTCTAGCTCCAGAATTGCATGAAGAATTATTAGAAACCCATTCCCAATTCCCAAATACCTTAGAACACACTCTAACCAACTTTTTATCTTTCACACGAGATTCCAAAATAGCACATAAACCAAGATTATTCCCCTTATTAATCACCTCAATCACCTCAGTTTGCTTAATACTTTTATTCAAACCCCTAATATTCCAAGCACCTATATTCATCATTGGATATTAGTAACATTTTTGGCATTAACCTCCTCAAATGCCTGAGATACAACACTTACATTCTTATTCCCAACCCCACTATTCAACCCCCTATTCTGAATAGTGACATCAATGTTCTGTTCAGAACCACTGCCCAATATATCAATATTACTTCCGTATACAGAATCACCACTTTTAACCTTACCAATATCAGGAGGTCTAGGAGTACCAGAATTACCCTGCCCATCATTCACAGCATCCTCCTCCATTCTTTCTATGAAATCCTCCTCAATCGATCCCAATATCTACATTACTTTTCTTATTCTCAACTCCAGAGTTCATCACTTTTTCTCCTTTCATATTCACCTTATTATCCATTATTCCTTTGTCAACAGTGACAGTATCTATTTTACTCTTACCATTTTGTTCCCCCAAGGAATCAATTCCAGATTTCACAAAAAGATAATGTGCTCTCCTTCCACCCATGTAACATCCAAGGGACAAAAATGACTAGCATACCCTTCTAACAGAAATAAAACCAAAAATGCCTAAATTACCCTTCCATTACTCTTTTTTTGGTGAATTCCCCTTTTATACCCCCTCTAGAATGCTCAACTTAGTGGATGCTTACATTCTGAAAAACATCCATTTTATGACAACATTTTAACTTTGAAGTTTTTCTTATCAATGCATTTTTCTTGTTAAAATATACCAATTATAGCATTGCACTTTTAAGTTTTTCTTATTTTAACAACATTTTTCTTTGAAAAATAAAGCCAATTTTAGCAATGTGCACTTCACTTCTTTGTTCTTTCATTTAAAACATCGTAACTCTCAAAGTTTTTCTAATTAAACCATTTTACTTTGAAAATTCCACAAAATTTATTGTTACACCCTCAGTTTTCTTATTATAATTCCCTTTGAAAAATATCCATTGCATTTTTCAGTTTTCTTTTTGTTAAAAGATTGTAACTACTTTGAAAAATCTACCAGTTTTTGAAAAATCAACCCATTTATAGCATTTCAATTTTAACATATCTTTCCATTTTTTTCTTATCTTTGCATTTTACTTTGGAAATACCACTGCTTTAGCATATTTCCCTTTGAAAGATAACCCAATTATATTATTGCATTTTTCAGTTTTACTTTGAAAAACCTACCAATTACAGCATTGTACTTTCAGTTTTTTAGAAATAAGCACTTTTGTGTCAACATTTTATCCTTCAATTTTTAACTTAAAGAGGCATTTTTCTTGTAAAATTTATCAATAAAAGCATTAAACTTTAAGGTTTTCTTAGTTTGAGCACATTTTCCTTTGAAAAGTAAACCCAACTATATAGGATTGCATTCTTCAGTTTTCTTTTTGTTAAAAGATTTTAACTTTTTTTTTTTCATATCAAGGAATTTTAATTTGTGACACAATATTTTAACTTTAAAAAATATTTACTTTTCTTTTTCTTATCTTGGCATTTTACTTGGAAAAGTCCACCAATTTTAACATGGTACTTTCGGCTTTGTTATGATTTGCACATTTCCCTTTAAAAAATAAACCCAATTATATCATTGCATTTTTTCTTATCTAGGCATTTTACTTTGAAAAATCCACAAATTTTAGCATTGTTCTTTCGATTTTGTATTATATTTTCTTTTTAAAATAAAACCAGTTATATTATTGCATTTTTCAGTTTTTTTGTTAAGACCAACTTAAAATGATACTGCTAACCACAACCTGTAGTCGCCGCCCTCCACCTCCGACGACCTTCTCTAATAGTCACCGGAGGTACCTTCATTATGTTTCACATATATTTTTTTGCTTTTTTTTTGTGTCTAAATAATAAAACAAACGCCGACACCAAACCAGAGCTCTTTCATCAGCTTCTTTTACTGCCTCGTTTACTTATATCTCCTCGTCGGATGGCTCCTGCCTCTAAGTTTTTTGCCTTCTCCTCAACTTGCCTCTTCTTCAGATCTATTTTTCGAGTCAGTCGAAATATGCTCCATCCGCCACAACTCGAGTCCTCTTTCTTTCTCGTTGCTTTTCTTTGGACTCCTCCGCTGAATCGATGATTGTCGTCGCCGCCGCTCCTCTCTTCTTATACAAAGGAACCATCGTTGGTTGTTGCTTCTTCTCTCTCCTTCATAATCCTATACAACAACTGCTATAGAACGATACACTGCTTTAGCACTACTTCTTGACATGATTAATTGCTTTTTGCTTCTCAAAGTGACCATATTTCCCTAAAACTTGGTACACTACCCTGTTTTTTATTTGCATCAACAAATTCCTCAATCTTTCGGTTATCGGTTTTTTATAGAGAATTCCTTTTCCAGGTTTTCTCTTCAAATAGATAGATCGGTTTTCCCATTATTTGTTGGTATTTTCTTTTTTTGTTCGAGGGTCTTCTTCGGTCAACTTTTCCTTCCGTTTTTTTTTTCGTTGTAGTAGTTGTTGGTCGACAACCAAGCTTTCCTATCTCTCATAGGAGGTCTAGGATATATTTTCTTTGTGAAATGAAGATTCCACCTTTGCTTCTAGCAATTTCCATTCCAAGAAAATATGGTAATTTTCCTAGATCCTTAACTATGAATTTTGAATACAGTAGCCGTTTGAGGTTGTTGATAGGGATGTCAAAAAGTCCCGTGGGACCCCCTATCCCGTATGGGGGCATTTGTTGAAAATAATCAGGGACGGGGCTGGGGGCGGGGGCAAGGTTAACCCTGTTTTAATTTCGGGGGCAGGGGTGGGGGTTGGCAGTCCCGTCTCGAAACCCCTGTGAGGGCCCTGTTAATAAGTTATATAAGTTGACATATATTAATTATATCAATATAATAAAAAATAAAATGATTTTTACATACAAAAATCCAACAAAAAACATGTTTTTAAGTTGTTTGTAACATGTAAAACTATGTTATAAATATCTATTTGTTACCCAAAAAATAGTTTCTTTTAGTCTAAACAAGAACTTCTTTTAGCCCAAATAAGGTAGTCCAAAATCAATCGAGGGCGGGGGTCAGAAGGGGAATTCGGGGGTGGGGGTGGGGGTTGAAAGGATGGAGATTTCGGGGGCGGGGGCGGGGGAACGGAAAAATTTTGGGGGCGGGGGAGGGGGAAGCAATCCCCGTCCCGTTTGCCCCCGTTGACATCCCTAGTTGTTGATCTTGTCGACATCAAGATGCATCGTTTTCTGTTCTTTGACTCTTTAACAAATAGAGTGTGATATGCTTGCCCTTGGCGATATCCAAAAATTCTTCATAACAGTGCTGAAATGAGTAAACCAAGCTTTGGGCGATTGTTTTGAAATAGGATGTTGAGTACAAGATCTTACCCCCTTTCGGATTGCAATAGGAGCATCAAGATCATCCACTTTGGATTGTTGTTGCTGCAATTCTTGTGAAGGATCTGAGTTTGGTTCGGATGGTTGTTTTTGTTAGTTACACGTGGTCTTCTTAAGTAGACACACAAAGATGGTTCTCCCCCTTCACATGATTCTAACATTTGAATTGGTTTGGGAATGATGTTTTCAGTAACCAGGGGTACAGATGGTGATATTGACTTAGAAATAGGCAACAATGGAAGAGATATAAAGGGTCCCGATGATTCGCTTCATTTAAAGTCTCCCCCTGAAAAGAATCATGAGAGTAAAATGGTTGGTTTTCAAGAAATGTGACACATAAGATGTAGAGAACCTTTTTGTGTAGACGAGTAACCTACAAATACACATTTAATTACTCTCGAAAGGGTTTGCTCTACTACATGAGCAGACAGGAAAATGCCCTCGTATGGAAAGTTTTCTTGCAATGAGATGTGCTTTCAAGATCTGAGTACATCTCTTGGACACCTTTCCAAATTTTGTGGAGAGTGGGTTTTGCTGCTTCGTATGAAGCAGGATCAGTTGTGCCATAGATAGCTTAGGGTTAGAGAAAAAAACTCAGGAAAGTAAAAGTGAGATACCATGAAACAAAGGATGAAAAACTTTTCAGTTGTATTTCTTGTTTACATCACAATAGTTTATATACACGGAAGAAATATCCTAAACTAGGAAACAGATAATCTACTCTAATTACAGAATTACGGGCTAAAAGTACATCTAACATAATGGCAATTAGAGAGCTAAGTTAGGCCAATATACAGCTCATAAATATATAGCAGTGGCTGTAATATTTCCAACAATTATTGCATTCTTCAGTTTTCTTTTTGTTAAAACGTTGTAACATTTTTTTTCTTCCTATCAAATACTTTGCAAAATCAACACATTTATAGCATTGCGCTTTTTCCTTATAAAAATCAACCCATGTATGGCATTGCACTTTTTATACTAGCATTGTACTTTTTGTTTTGTTATTATAAGCACGTTTCCCTTTGAAAAGTAAACCTAATTGTGTCATTACATTTTTCAGTTTTATTTTTGTTAAAACATTTGTAACATTTTGATTTTTTTTTTCTTTTTAAGGCATACTCTGAAAAATCAATCCATTTATAGGATTGCACTTTTTAGTTTCTTTGTGACAACATTTTAACTTTAAAAAATATTTACATTTTTTTTCATTGATCTGTTTATTGTTATATTATCACATCATTGCTCTTTGAAAGTATAATGTCCTGATAAAAGATTTGAAAGTACAATGCTATAATATGGAAGACTTTTTTTCAAAGTCAAATGCCTAATTAAGAAAAACAAAAGTAACAGCACAATGTATTCTCATTATTGGTTGCTTTATCTTGTATTTCAAGGAAACCATGTTATGTTGTTTTGGACAACACAAAGCTTTTATGGAGTTGTATATGGTGTTTGATTTTCTTTCCCTTTTGCATTGGTCTTGTGATATTCAGGAATTTTTGGTAAATAACGTTTGTTTCATTTATTTGTTTAATATCCTATTTTTATTTCTTCACATTACAACATTGTACTTTGAGAAATCTAACCATTTATAGCAATGTCATTCAAATACAAAGCAATTTACATTGCTATTGGGTAGTCTTTTCAAAGTACAATGGCCATATAAGAAAACAATTAAAACTAGAATGCGCTATTTGGTATTTTCCACAAACTATAACGCTTTAGCAAAATATAATAATGTTGTAATGGAAAGAAATGAAATTAGGTAGTCTTTAATAAGGAAATAAGCAAAAGTTGTTGTCCTAACTTTAATAATATAATATGTGGTTTCATTAGTTATTTGATTTTGTCACAAGAACATCATATTACTAGACCAATGGCTTTTAATGATTCTATCAAGTCATTTTTTTTTCTTTTTTTGCTTATTCAGGTAATGAAGTTACATATGCTTTCTTGACAGAATCTTTTCAGATCTACAAGCACATGCTTGTTTCACAAAGTCTTGAGTTGACTTTAGTTTATATCAAATCGAGTATTATTGTGGCATTTAAAAAATAATCAATTTATATTAATAAATTTAGTTGATTTTGTAAAATAAAAAAGGTGTGGGGCATTCCGAGAATCGAACTCGGGACCTCTCGCACCCAAAGCGAGAATCATACCACTAGACCAAATGCCCACTTACTTTTATTTATTTATTGTCACAATAGTTAAAATGCTAATTCCATTTCTGGTTGTCCCAAAAAAATGCAATGTTTCTTTTTTGGGTAAGTTTTAATTTACACTTAGTTTTTCCCATTGTTTGAATTTGTAACATTATAGGTGTGTAGGATCTGTGACATTATGCAAGTATTGTGTTGCCAATCAGTTGTTGACATGTAATCAAATTATGTTTACTTTGCCCAAAAAGTAACTTCATTGTGATCCATATGTTTTCTTGAATTTGCAAGGTATAGTTTTAACGTAGTTACTTTTCTAGTTAAATGAATGAAATCTTGCCTGATTACATGTAAATTCTGCAATATTGTAAGATTAAGGGAACAGAAATATGGCAAGATTTCAAGTAAATCTACCATTAATTTGAAGTTTAGAAAGGGACAAAATAAGAACAACAATATTTATTTCTACTTGGGGCATTCCGAGAATCGAACTCGGGACCTCTCGCACCCGAAGCGAGAATCATACCACTAGACCAAATGCCCATGTGGCTTCATATGGTAAAAGTTTCTACTTTATGGAAGTATTAAATGAATATACAACATTTTGCTTTTTTCTATAATCATTGTTCTTGATTTTTTTAGCTATAAAATTGAGAATAGTTGTTGCAGACAACAAAACAACAACAGCAACCAAATCTAACTAGGAAACTGGTAAGAGGTCAAATGTAGACATTCATACAAATGTAAAATACCTCCACCCTGGAAGTGAGGAATCCAAGATTCAAACTTATGTGTATTCGATTTAATTGATGTGACCAAATAAACATGTTGATCACTCATATTTTTTCACAAGTCGCTCTTTATCAATTTCATTGCTTAGAAATGCACGATCAATGGAAGCAAGTTTTTCTTTTCTTTTTTTGAACGGCTGAATGGAAGCAAGTAATGTCGTCTTTACTTCATCAAAGCAGTTGTTGAACTCTTATCACTTGTTAAGTAGTAGAGCTTGATTCACCTATTTGACCCGTAGCCGTTGGGAAGAACATGAATGGGGGGTGAAATTTTCCATGCACTAGTTCGTTATTGGCAGGGTTTTTTTTTGGGAACCTACTAGGATATGTATGGATCTCTTGAATTCATGTAACATGTATATGTGTGAAAAGTAGGCCAACACAGAAAATGTGTTATTTGGCGATAATCTATAAAATTTCTCGTGTTCCCTCGTGGACATAACTGATCACTCTAATTGTATGAACTATGTTAAATATTGTATCATTTGTTTTTTGTTTGTATTATTACTCTGTGAAATCATTGAATCATTTGTTGAAGTGATTAAACCCTTACATGGTTTATTGGTTTTAAAAAATAATATTTAGTAAAAACTAATTGAAAGGTATAAAATGACATATAAGGTCGTGTAGAAAATTGTGTTTATTATAATTACTTAATTAGTAAAGGGTGTAATATGAAGAATTCTTAAAAAGTTCTATAAGCTAGTTGAAAAGCTATTCCTAGTAACTTCTTTAGAAATCTTATAAACTAATTTTTGGTTTACCAAACTTATACATAAAAAAAACTTTAAAAAGTAAGCTAGTTTTTATAAGTTAATTGTTGCACGCCAAACATAATCTTAATGGACAAATGAGACATGGATAAAAAGTAGTGAAAAATACCCCATTTCAAACAAACATAACATCTGATCCGTAAGGAGTTTTGACTTTTGAGACTCGTCTTTTATGGACGACTAAAAGTGATGGAGCTCTTGAAATGGTTTTCTGAACAAAGAAAAAAAACACTTATTGTCATGTAAATTCTTCCTTGCATCCTTGGGGTAAAGAGATTTGCTTCTATAGATTTGTAGCCAAGTAAGCAATTGCTCCTACTAGATGTATTATGATATCATGAATAGCCATCGTGATTATTGTATCTGAGATGTTTAAAGAATGGTGGATCCCCAACTTGAGATAAGGTGAGGCTCATCAAAGATAGAAGGTTGTTAAAGATCATGTGTTAAGTTTTTTTGTATATTGAAGACTCATTAAAGATAGAAGGTTGTTGAAGACCATGTGTTACATTTTTTTGTATGTTGAGAAGGAATTTTTTTTCATTTTCACAAATTGCTTTAATGCTTTTGGTTGATTTTGAATGACAAAAAGCTTTGCTGATTGAAACATGGGTTCATTGTTGGATCTGCTAAACGAATTCTACTCAAATGCAGTTATATTTTTATCCTTTTTTGTTTCTTTTACATATGGCTGCTAACGTGCTAGAATATAGTAGAAGCATGTTACAAGAACCGTTTAGAAAAATATATGATTAACAAAATGCATAAAAACATAATTTATTTCTGGATGATTATATTATTTCTTAATAAAAAGTTAAAATAAAGAATGTACAGATAGTAGAATTTAGAAATGAGAATAGTTTGTTTTAAAATGTGCTGATTTTGTAAAATAAAAAGGGGGCATTCCGAGAATCGAACTCGGGACCTCTCGCACCCAAAGCGAGAATCATACCACTAGACCAAATGCCCATTCATGTCTTTTGTAATAAGACATTTTTAAACTATCTTGTTTGTTGCAATAGAAAATTTGGAGAAATGTAGCAGAGTTTTTTTTTCCTCATTTAAATATTGCAATTAACCAACTTCTCATTTTTAATATTTCTAATTTTCTATTACTTGACTTGCTATATTTCTTTTTTCTTATGAGAGTTGTTTGTTATTCCTTTTAGTTAAATACTGCACGATGACACAAAAACTGTTTCAAAATTGATGGCAGCCATACACAAAAAAAAATATGTAAATTTGGGGGCATTCCGAGAATTGAACTCGGGACCTCTCGCACCCTAAGCGAGAATCATACCACTAGACCAAATGCCCATTTTGTTAACTGTGTCATTTTCTAATAATTAATTATTCTCATTAGATTAGTTAATATATGCAAAATTTTCATGGACAGTGATGCAGTGCACAATAAAAATATCTGTTCGACGTTAGCAAATATATCTGAATCGACGAGAATTACCATAAATATTTAAGACAATATAACATTTTTAAATTATTTAATGTATTTATTCTTTTTTAGGGAGATATCTCAAAAACAATTTTAGGAGTTTTTGAAAATGGAGATGTTTGAAATTTGCTTATAATAGCGTTTATTAGTTGTAGATGTCACAAAATAATTTGTGTTTATCCTATAAGTTGTTTTGATTTTTCAATAAATAGATGAATTTAATAATTTTCATAAATTTATTTCAAAATTAAACAAAAGACTCATTTTCGAATCCCAAAGCCCCAACTTGCTTAACGGGCAACATCCATGCGAAATGGGCCGCAATGGTCCACCTATTTAAATAAAAAAATATTTTTATTTTTCATTTTTATTTGTTTGAGTTGCATTAAGAATAATATTAAACAAAATAGATAAGCAACGATTAAAATGAGCCAAATGAAGTAAGTTTATTTATCTTACATTCTCATATAGTGCATAGATTTAACAATTATGCTCAAAATAATTGAAAATGTGAGTTTTTTTTTTTTTTAATTTTTAAGTGTTTTTCTACAGAACATCTTATTTCAACTGTGAAAATTATGAAAATGATGAAAATACAGGATAACCATAAAGATGTTTTGCCAACAATAAATTTAGAGACCATTGGATGGTATTTATATGCAAAAAAAATCATTTAGCAACAACATCAATTTTAAGACCATGGCATCTTCCTACTAGTAACTTCGATGACAAATCCAATTACTTTTTTCATAACATTGATAACCCATGACAATTTATTATTATATGCTAAGTATGCTCCCTCTATAAACAGAAAGCTATGATGGTTTTGAATCAGATTATGAATCAATATTTATTGATCGACTACCTTCATTATGTGATTGGTACCAAATACCATTATTTTTTGTTTTGGCTCTTCCAAATCATTCATCCATGATATTAGGATCTTTTATTTTTTTCTAGTCATTCGATAAAAAGATTCATTCTTTTCATAAAAAATATGAAGTAGAACCAATAAAACCAATAAAGATGTTTTCCATTTATACCTGAAGTTGAATATGTTTTAGATCCCCTTCAAAATGGTAGCAACATACCCCTTTTGTGACTTCATTATATAATCATATCGAAGGTTGATTTGTGTGTGATACATTATGGATCGAAAAAGTTTTGCGGTTCAAACATATCTTAACTTAGTGTCCAATACCACCATTCTATAGAAAATTCATTCTCATACTTAGTTAATTAATATCTAAACATTTTTTAAGCTCCAATATGCAATGCTCCCTCACTCATTTCAACATAATATAACCCAACTAAAAAGCATTGGATGTTAGAAACATGAAGAAAACTGACAATGAAAACCTTATCCTTATGGATTAGTAAAGATATAATAAAATTTATATATTGAGCAAACAAACAAGGACAAATATGGCTGAAAAGTGATATTATCACACCCATTATAACAGTCTAGATCATGTGTTTTATATGAGATTGTAAACCATGATTTATGGGTAATGTCATGACATATACACGACCAATATAAATTACAAACAGGGACACATGCACATATTACATTTAAGTACAGAAATAAACAATATGACCTTACTACTACTATCATAAGTGATAGCTCATGAAGTGGAGTCGTATTAGCAATCAACAAGATAATTTAAGGTCGGAAGGGTTTATGTTTTGTTTGGGTTGCAAAGTGTGTTAGGAAGTAAAGCGGATAACTAGCAAAACCAAAAGCACACAACACACAATATTTACGTGGTTCAGTCAATATGACCTACGTCCACAGGCAGGAGGGGAGTATTCTTTATTTCAGAACTCTCAAGATAGAGGTTACAAGTAAAATTGCACAGAAATTCGCCTATCACTCTAGAATTCAAGATACAAAAAATGACCTAGCATGCATCCCTATTTATACTTTAGGAATCATACCTAAAAACCCTAATGGGCCAAGCCCATTGGCCCATAGGCCTATGAAGGGTGTCAACCAATCACAATCCGCCATGCAACATCTTTTGGAACATTCTTGAGCATTATCTTCTTCTAGGTATACTTGGATCAACATGGCACAACTAAGGAATCAATATGGTGCATTATGTACCAAGATGGTCCATGATCGCGCAACAACTTCTTCAAGGCTTAACAACAACCCTAGTTGGCGCAACAGGGATGTAAATGATACAAGAGCATCAAGTGTGGCGCACAACTTCAATCTTGGAGAAACAACATCACCATGAGCAACAACCACATGCATGGTTTAACAAGAAAACAAGATATCTCAAGAGCATCCCTTTTGAGCCATCTCTTCATCATGTGGCTCAACAAGAATCCCTTGTTGATCTAAACCTATTCCAAGTGCTCCAACCTCCTTCTAGGTGCTCCACCCCCCCCCCCCACCTTGCACACAATTTGTTCCTTTGGCACTTGATCAGTTCCTTTGTCTGATGATACATTCCTCTCTCAGAAGATTTGTTCCTTTGTTACATGCTCCATGAACCCCAAGTGCTCCATTGAGGTCCAAGTGCTCCAAATGCTTCATGAACAGGATCTATATGCACCAAATGCTTGAGTCACATTTAACAATCTCCGCATTGACTTGAGAATTATTTGAACTTAACCTCGAACAAGAACTTTCTCTCCCTTCCCGCCATTTGTCCCCGAAGGGACCTACCTCCTGCGAACATCAACCAAGTCCAAGCAAAGCTTGAACTTCTCCGTGGGCAACGACTTTGTCAACATATATGTTGGGTTGACCTTAGTATCAACTTCAGTATTGAAAACTTGTCTCTTTCCAAATAACCCAAATGAAATTCAACCTGACATCAATATGCTTCGTCTTCTCATGATATATGATAGCTTCATTTTATTTACTTCTTTTTATAGTTTATTTTAGCATATTTCATTCATAATTTAGATAATTTCCATGCATATTTTCCTTTTTGTTATTTTATGACTACTTCGGGTACTCTCGAATCTTGTGAGCATAATTGCAGGTTTTCGGGTCTAGCGGAGCGGGAGTGTTCGGGACGTATAGGAGGCGATGAGATTTGGTAGACAAAAATGACGTTGGGCTTGATGGGTAGTGGCGATGATGCATGGAGTGATTTTGATGATTATTTGAAGACTTGGAGAGAAATAAGCTTTAAATTTGCAAGATGCGGGGGAATATTCAAGCGTACGTAAATTATTAATCGGGCGAATTCACGAGCTTTGGAGGATTTGGAGAGGTCAAATTGGGCTTAAAATGAAGAAAAACTTGAAGAAAATAGGCTAGGAGGTGATTGGATTCGATCTGGGCCAAGTGGGCTAAGCTATGGAGGCCCAAAACCTCAAAGATGCTACATCCAGGGACCACCCGCGCAACCCACCCGCGCAAGAGCACGCGGGTCGCGCAACCTCCTGCAGGAGCAATTTCGGAAATTCTTCTTTTGAGCTATTTGAGGAAGGTTGGTGCCCATCTTTTGCATACTCTTGGACATCCGATTTTTGAAGATTCTCTCTGGAGTTTTGGAGACTTTTGAAGGCCAAGAACCCTTGAAGAACATCATATTTTTACCTCTTGAATCTTGTTTAATGTTTGGTACAAATTTCTCTAACTTTGTTTCTTTGGGTTTAGCCATGCTTGGCTAAGCTAATCTTTGTTGACTTTTGGTTAATCCTTTGAACTTTTGTTGAATGTTGAAGAATCCATGAACATGTTCTTGAATCTTTATGGAAATGTTTTGTGTTTTAACATCTTATCATTACTTGTATGTTTTAGTTCATGAGTTTAAATGTGTTTGTGGTGATTAGTTGGCTAATTTCTTGATTAAGTAAAGGATCCTCAAATTAGCAAGCAACAAATGATTTTTGTGTTGTTTTTGCTTCACACAATCATAAAAACATTTCCTCCAACATGGTGGTGAAAGCATTTGACCCCTCTTGGATTTGGTGACTTTTTGGTTCTTAATGCTAGTTGACTTTCACTATTTACATGCTATTTGGAATTAGTGACTTTGACTAAGGAAATTGTTATGAGCTTCTCTAGCCATTTCAATAATTAAGAAAAGTCTAGGTAATCCCAAGCTCCTTGGATTACTATAGCCAAACTGAGGATTAAAAACAAGTATTGCACCATTGAATTCTAATGATATGTTCATCAAAAGTCAAAGTGAGAAAACTTTAAGTCAACCATCTTTCCCTTATTGATTTTACATCAAATTCTTATTTTTGTTGCAATTGTCTATTTAAATCATAGTTAATTCTAGTTTGTTTCAAGTATTTCAAAACATCAAAACCCCCATTTTTAATTTATTGTCATAGTCCAAGTATTTTACAAAGAGATTTTTCATAGAGTTATCAAATTGAACCAGTCTCCGTGGATTTGATCCCTATACCACTATACACTATTTTAGTGTGTAATATTTAGGGTTATTATTTGTGTTGGCCTCGACAACCACCAAATTTTTGGCGCCGTTGCCGGGGACTGGTTTATTTTTAATCAATTTGTTTCTCTATGCCCAGATCTCAGCGTACAGGTGACTTGATTTACAATCCAGAAATCGAAAAAGAAGCAAGGCGTTTGGCGAAGGAAAAGCGAATTGAACGTGGTCAAACTTCTAATCCTCACGGGGATCCGGAGGTCGAAACCGCTTCATTAAGCAACATAGAGCCCGATTCTAGTCCCGACCTTCGCCAAGAAATTCCCGAAACACCACCCCTACAATAAAATCCACCCATTATTGAACCAATTGAAATGGCGGACGGAGGAGAAGTTCCCGAAAGAACTTTGAGGCAAATGATGGAGACCGATGTTACACAAACTCCAACCGGTATCAATTACCCGGTTTTGGAAGGAGGCTCGGAGTTGAAGTCAAGTTTAGTCCATCACCTACCGACTTTCCATGGATTGGAGAATGAAGACCCTCATAAGCATTTGAAGATGCTCCACATTATTTGCACTAGCATGAAGCCACAAGGGTCAACCGATGACCAAATTAAGCTAAGGGCATTCCCCTTTTCATTGGCCGATAAAGCAAAAGATTGGTTATTCTATCTTCCACCGGGGTCGATCAACTCATGGACCGACATGGCAAGAGCTTTACTTGACAAGTTTTATCCCGCCTCAAGAGTCTCAAGTCTTCGAAATGAGATTTGTGGAATCCGCCAAGGTCAAAATGAGACTTTCCATGATTATTGGGAGAGGTTCAACAACTTGTGCTATAGTTGCCCACAACACCAAATTCCGGAACAACTCCTCATTCAACACTTCTATGAGGGATTGTTGCCAATGGAGAGAAGACTAGTTGATGCCTCAAGTGGTGGAGATGTCTTTAGTAAAACCCCACAACAAACAAGACAACTTTTCAACACCATAGCCGCAAATTCACAACATTTTGGCCCTCGCCAAGACATGAAGAGAGACACACAACACAAAGTTAATGAAGTGGGAACATCGAATCTTGAGTCTCAAATAAAAGATCTAACATCCGTCATCCAAAAGCTAGCCATGGGACAAACTCCACAAGTGATGGTTTGTGGAATATGTGCAACCATGGGACATCCTACGGATATGTGTCCCATCCTTCAAGAAGATGCGGAGCATGTGAATGCCACGGGAGAATTCCAAAACTACCACAACAAACCATCCGGGTACCAAAATGCATATAATTCAAGTTGGAAACCAAATCCCAACGGAAGCTACAACCCAAGACCATTGCCTCACAATGCATTGGTTAGACCGTCCTATCCACCACCACAACCTCAATACCAACATCAACAACCACACTATCAATCCAAAACGCACCCTCCACATCATCATCAACAATCTCCTCAATCTCAACCAAGTAGCTCCGGAATGTCTCTTGAAGACATTGTCAAATCTCTAGCCACTAGTACCCAACAGTTCCAAAAAGAGACAAGGACTAGTATCTCCAACCTTGAAGCACAAATGGGAGATATAGTTACGTCCATAAGCAAGTTGGAATCCCGTGGTAAACTCCCTTCTCAAACCGAAAAGAACCCAAATGTCAATGTGGTGACCTTGAGAAGTGGCAAGCAAGCCGGAGAAAGTAGTTCAAAAAAAAGCCAAGGGAAGAAGAGGAAGAAATAGAGATCATTCCCATTGAAGAACCTACAGTCAAGAACGATGCACAAGCCGGAGTTCCAAAGAAGTCCATCCCTCTAGTAACACCAATAGCCACTCAACCACCGTTCCCCTCTCGACTTGCAACTTCAAAGAAGAATATGGAGGAGAAAGAGATTTTGGACACCTTCCGAAAGGTGGAAGTAAACATCCCTCTACTTGATGCAATCAAGAAAATCCCGAGATATGCAAAGTTCTTGAAAGAACTTTGTACCAACAAGAGGAAGTTGAAGGGAAATGAGAAATTTTTGATGAATGAAAACGCATCCGCGGTTTTACAAAGGAAACTTCCACCTAAATGCAAAGATCCCGGAATGTTCACGGTTCCTTTCAAGATTGGAGATGTCACTTTTAGTAGTGCTATGCTTGATCTTGGTGCTTCTATCAATGTCATGCCCTATTCAGTGTATGAATCATTAAATGTCGGACCCTTAAGTGAAACCGGTGTCATAATCTCTCTTGCGGATAAATCAAGTGTCTTTCCTAGAGGTGTTTTAGAAGATGTCCTAGTGCAAGTGAACCAATTAGTCTTCCCGACGGATTTCTATGTGATTGATCTAGATGAGCAAGTGTCTTCCAAATCGGCTCTAATCTTGCTTGGGAGACCGTTTTTGAAGACGGCTAGGAAAAAGATCGATGTGTATGCAGGAAGTTTGACAATGGAGTTTGATGGTGAAACAATAAGTTTTAATATTTATGATGCCATGAGATATCCTAGTGATGTTTCATCTTTGTACTTTGTTGATGTTGTTGAGCCAATTACTCAAGAATTGTTTGAGTTATCTAACGGTGATATGTTGGAGATGATCTTAAGCAAAGGATTCGATTGTGGGAAGCTAGCTGAGCAATTAAAGCTTTATTCTTTGGATCCGGAAGTTGAGAAGTTGGTAAATAAAATGGAAATGAAAAAATCCACAAGATTAGATGTCAAGCAAATTGAATTGTCCCCAACTCATACAAAATTGTCTCCATCCCTTGTTCAACCACCCGAATTGGAATTAAAGGTCTTACCTCAACACTTGAAGTATGCCTACTTGGGAAAGAATGAAACCCTTCCGGTTATCATCTCAACTCATTTAACCGAATTTGAAGAAGAGCAACTCCTCAAGGTGTTGAAGGAGCATAAAGAAGCCATGGGTTGGACGATTGCGGATATCAAGGGTTTGAGCCCCTCCACTTGTATGCACAAGATCTTAATGGAGGATGAATGCAAGCCAAGTAGAGACGCGCAAAGAAGGCTAAATCCACCAATGATGGAAGTCGTGAAGAAAGAGATATTAAAGCTTCTTGATGCGGGGATGATCTATCCAATATCGGATAGCAAGTGGGTGAGTCCAGTGCAAGTCGTTCCAAAGAAGATGGGAATCACGGTGGTCGAGAACAACAAAGGTATGATGGTCCCTACCCGTGTGCAAAACGGGTGGAGAGTATGTATTGACTACCGCAAACTCAATGCGAGCACACGAAAAGATCATTTCCCATTGCCTTTCATTGACCAAATGTTAGAAAGGTTGGCCGGGAAATCCCATTATTGTTGTCTAGACGGGTACTCTGGTTTTCACCAAATCCCGGTGGCACCGGAGGACCAAGAAAAGACAACATTTACATGCCCATTTGGTACTTTTGCATACCGGAGAATGCCATTTGGATTGTGTAACGCCCCGGCCACTTTCCAACGTTGTATGGTTAGTATCTTTTTGGATTATGCTGAAAACATAATTGAGGTTTTTATGGATGATTTCACGGTACATGGCAACTCTTTTCAAGAATGTTTGACTAATCTCACAAAATTTTTAAAAAGATGCATTGAAACAAACTTGGTTTTGAATTTTGAGAAATGTCATTTCATGGTGAGTCAAGATCTCATTTTGGGTCACATTGTGTCTAAAAAAGGAATTGAGGTAGATAAGGCCAAAATTGATGTTATTCAAAGCTTACCTTACCCGACTTGTGTTCGGGAAGTTCGTTCTTTTTTGGGCCATGCAGGTTTCTACCGAAGGTTCATCAAGGATTTTTCAAAGATAACAACACCAATGTGCCAACTCTTGCAAAAGGAGGTCGATTTCGAGTTCAATGAGGCGTGCAAAGAAGCTTTTGACAAGCTCAAAGAGTTGCTTACATCCGCTCCCATCATGCAAGCACCAAATTGGGATCTCCCTTTTGAGATCATGTGTGATGCAAGCAACTATGCGATTGGCGCCGTTTTGGGTCAAAAGAATGGGAGGGCCTCCCATGTGATCTATTATGCATCAAGGATACTAGACAATGCCCAAAGAAACTACTCTACCACGGAGAAGGAGCTATTGGCCATAGTGTTCGCCTTGGAGAAATTTAGACAATACCTACTTGGTACCAAGGTCATAGTGTATTCGGATCACGCAGCTCTTAAGTACTTGATGACGAAGAAAGATGCAAAGCCGAGACTCATCCGGTGGATCCTACTGTTACAAGAATTTGACATGGAAATCCGGGACAAGAGCGGATGCGAGAACCTCGTTGCCGATCATCTAAGTCGGATCACTTCAAATGAAACTCCTCTCCCATTGCGGGACGAGTTTTCGGATGAGCATCTCTTTTCCCTTACCCAATCTATTCCTTGGTATGCCGATATCGTTAACTTTTTGGTCACAAAAAGGTATCCCGACACATTCACGCGTGATCAAAAAGACAAGTTGAAAAGTGATGCAAAATACTATGTGTGGGATGAACCTTATTTGTGGAAACATTGTCCCGATCAAATCATTAGGCGATGTGTGCCCCAACAAGAGCACCAATCCATTTTGCAATTTTGTCATGAATTTGCTTGTGGGGGACACTTCGGACCTAGCCGGACTTTGAGAAAAGTCCTTGAATGTGGATTATTTTGGCCAACCATGTCACGCGATAGTTATATGTTTTGCAAAAGTTGTGAGCAGTGTCAAAGGACGGGAAACATTTCGCAAAAGAACCAAATGCCCCAAAATCCAATCCTTGTTTGTGAAATTTTTGACGTATGGGGGATTGATTTTATGGGCCCATTTCCCGTATCATTTGGCAACGTTTATATTTTACTCGCGGTTGACTATGTTTCTAAATGGGTTGAAGCCAAAGCCACAAGATCGGACGATGCCAAAACAATTATCGAGTTTTTAAAGTCTAATGTTTTTGCGAGATTTGGTGTGCCTAGGGATTTGGTTAGTGATAGAGGGACGCACTTTTGCAACAAAATGATGGAGGCTCTATTGAAGAAGTATCACGTGACTCATCGTGTCTCCACTGCCTATCACCCTCAAACGAATGGTCAAGCGGAGGTCTCGAATCGTGAAGTGAAGTCTATTTTAGAGAAAACGGTGAATCCAACAAAGAAGGATTGGAGTTTGAGACTTGACGATGCCTTATGGGCATATCGGACCGCTTATAAGACCCCGATTGGAATGTCGCCCTTCATATTAGTTTTCGGAAAATCTTCTCATCTTCCCGTCGAGCTAGAGCACCGAGCATTTTGGGCGGTCAAGAAATGCAACTTCGACATTGACGAGGCTGGAAGGCATAGGAAACTTCAACTCCAAGAGCTAGAAGAATTGAGAAACGAATCCTATGAAAACGCAAGGATTTATAAGAAGAAAACGAAGCTCTTCCACGACAAGTCCATCACCCGGAAGAATTTTGAACCGGGACATAGGGTCTTACTTTACCATTCACGATTGAAGTTATTCCCGGGAAAATTAAGATCAAGGTGGATTGGCCCATTTGTTGTAATAAAGACTTTTGACCATGGAGCGGTGGAAATCCAAAGTGAAGAAACAGGACATATTTTCAAAGTTAACGGGCACCGATTAAAGCCATTCTATGAAAGTTTTAATGCAAGTGTTATTGAAGTCATCCACTTGGATGTCCCGGAGTGTTGAACCAAGCTAGAAGGACGTGTCGCCTAAGACGTTAAAGAGAGGCATTTTTGGAAAAGCTTTATGCTTTCGTGTTTCTACGTTCGAATAAAGAAGTTTTGAAAATGTTTTGATCCGTCTTTTGAAGTCATTTTTGAAGAAATCAAGAGTTTCTAGGTGTTTGGGGCATTTGGGATCAAGAACTAGTGAAGAAACGGAAGAAAACAGAGAAAAATCAATTTCCGGGAGCAGGGGTCTGCGCGACCCGCGCACGGGTGCGCGGCTGGTGTGCGCGGCCGGTCTTCAACTTGCAACAAAATTCAGACACCAAACTGCATGATCTGCGCGACCCGCGCGCCCCCTCTGCGCAACCCGCGTGCTGCTTTGACGACTATCCCATATTCTGTTGACCAGCTTTGACTTTCGTTGACTAGGTGGTTTAATGAGTTGACCAACATTGACCGGGTGTTGACCACACTTGAATATGGATTAAAAACCTCCAGCAACTCTTCTTCTTCATTTCATTCTCTCAAAAACCCCACCATTCTCTCTCAAACTCTCAAGAACACATAAACCCACTTTTCACAAAAATTTGATTTCCCGTAGTTCCACCGGTCGGAATACGACGAGACCACCACCATTCTTCACCATTTTCCGTGCTCTACAAACCCCACCTGAAGTTTACTCCGATCCATCGCTGGGTCTAGGGGCGCCACCACCACCCAACTCGCCGCTTTCCGGCCAACTCCTACCACCTCTCGCAATTCCGACACCACCAAAGTGTTTCTTTTTCAGGGATCTTCACATCTAACCAAACAAAACCTCAAAATCTCACCAAAAATTTTCCCATAATTTTTGAGCCACCACGAGCCGCCGCCGGATTTTTCACACAAATCAAGTTGAAAATATCCCTTCAATGAACAAGTCTTGCATTTAGGCATCCACGAATAACCAAAGCTTAGGGTGCACGGTAGCGGATTCCGGGTTCAAGTTCAATTTTGGGATAATACGGGTATTCTCTTTCCTTGGTTTTTATTACATTGCATTGTTTCAATTCGGTAATTGCATCCAATTATGCTTTGGAAATTGCCTAAGATCGTTAGTTTTTGCCCGGTTTATTTGGAAACATTGATTTGAGAAAGGTTGAGATTGGTTAATTTGCTTGGAAATTTGTTCAAAAATTGTTTAAACTTTGGTTGGGATTTTCTCATTTTGTCTCGTATTGCTGCCGAATTTTTGTTGGGATTATCAAATTAACCGAGTGTTGTTGTTGAAACCATTTTACATTGTCAAAAGTTGGGTGTCATTATTTCTTGGATTTTTTTTGTGTTCGGTCTAAAGATAGTTGCATTGATTTGAGAGTGGTGAGGTGAGGGATTACGTTGGTGAAGTTGTTTTTGATATTGTAGGTTTCGAAAATGGGCAAAACCACGGCTCGGACACGCACCCATGGATCATCGATCGATCCTAACCCGCAAAAGGATGTCGCCGGTCCATCACGCAAAGCAGCTGGTAAACGAAAAAAAGAGGAGAAGAGGGAAGCGATCCTTCCCTTACAAATGCTGAGATCAAAACCTATCGCTCCAATCTTCGGGGTCGCGCAATCCGGCCGACAAAATTCTACCATAAAAAGTCCATGAAAAAGCTTGGGGTGCATGATGGTGTATACCATTTGTTCATAAAACTCGGTTGGTGTGGTTTTCTTCGACTTTGTGACAGAACTTACGAGGAACCCACAATGGAATTTCTTAGCACATATGCACGAGATGATGACACGAAAGTCCTCACATTCCAGTTGAAAGGGGAGCATCATAGGCTCACATACGAAGAGCTTGATTCTATCATGGGTATAGACGATCCATTCCGCATCAGCCCCCAAAATCAAGAGTACCAAGATTTTCTGCGTTACCCTGATGCAAACTTTTGGATGCAAATTTCCGGTCTCGCAACCTTCAACCTAAGCCGACAGCGAGCTAAGCACATCGTTCACCCCTGTTGGCGAATTGCTCACCGAGTCCTTACGACGAGTATCTTCGGGCGTCTCGAGCCCGGTCAAATCAACAGATGTGAGCTATTTTTCCTCCGAAGCATGAGGCGTGCACTCCCCCTCAGTTTTTCAGGCTTCTTTTTAGACAAATGTGACTCCATACGCCAACGTTCCTCAGGGGAAATTTTCATCGGGGGACTTATCACGATCATAGGTCGAGCCGTCGGCCTAGACTTCCCGGATCCCGAGTACATACCTGTCGACACCCCACCGAACTTCCTGCTAGATTGTGACACTCTCATCCGGATGGAGATGTTGCTCGACCGGGGAACCCGCACGTACAGTTGGTTAGACTCTGACAAAGCCCCGGTTTACATCCTACCAAGTTGGATCGGCTCTTCATTCGATACAGGCAACCCCGACACTTGGCTTCCTCCATATCAATTGACCCAAGTAGGTGTATTCCCAGAATTCGGTGATGATGAGGGTGACGACGCAGAGCAACAAGAGGAAGAAGATGACGAAGAGAATGACGAGATGCCCGAAGCTGAGGATCATTTTGACCAGCCCTCGATGCAGCAGCCAATGTTTCCGCATGATCAATTCCAGGCCCCTCCACACCATTTTGACCAGCCGCATCAGCAGGAAGGACACGAAGTCCCACAATATTCTCCCCCCCCCCCATGTTCTTTGACCTATTTGCCACAATGTTCTCCACGGTGCAACGCATCGACGCCCAAACGCAAGAAAATCCGAGAGCCATCCTAGATGTGGCAAGCCGTGTTGATCGATTGGAGCAGTCCTCCTCTCACACTTCCCACCAGGTCCAGGATATGTGGGACTACCACTATCGCCACGGACATTTCCCGCCGCCCGACCCCCCGATTTAGGTCCTTTCCGCCCTTTCCTCAAGCATTGAGGATAATGCTTGTTCTTAAGCTTGGGGTGGGGCATTTCATTTTCCTTTTATTTTTTTCATGCATTTTTAATTAGGTTGCATAACATTTTAGTTTTAAGCTAATCATCATTCATTTTTTTTTAATTCCAAAAAGATTTTATTTTCTTCTTTTTCCACTTTTTATTTTTGCATAACATTTAGCTTAAGACATTAGCATTCATGCATTTTTGTTGTCTGTTTATTCTCACCTCTCTTGGATGCCATGGAACAGGTTCACAGTTATTGTATCATTATTGATCCAGGATCTTGTTGCTATCTCACCCATCGAATCAGGGACCACTAGCTGCAGTTTGGGATTTCATACTTGGGATCAGATGCTGGTAGCTTAAAGGGGTAAATGATCATGGCCAGGTAGTTTCATGAAGAATTATGCATACAATACTAACAACTGTAGGATATACTATAGCAATGGATGTCTTAGCCTTGCAGTCACTACCGCGGAGAGGATCACACTTGATCATGTTTGAACTGTTAGGATGAAGCATTGGTGCTTGTCCCCGAGTAGAATCCATATCCGGTCTCTTTACATCACCATATCTTTTTGCGATTTTCTTAGAATTTAGAGAGTCTTTTAGTCCACATTTGGACATTTTCATTATCTTTGAAAAACCACAAGTTTGAAAAGGAGCTTACATTACATCTTTACGCTCCACACATGGTCATTTTCACACTTAGGCCATTCGGATTATATCATTACCCTTTCGGTTCCACCTACACACCTTTGGGAACAAAATTTTGAGTCAAAGGGTTTTCTCATAAAAAAAAATAAAAAAAAAAATAAAAAAATGAAGCATGCAAATTTTCAGTTGCAACTATCTTAGATAGGTGGCCGGTTCAATTATTGAACAAATTTCCCAACATCTTGGTCACCCGACGTTTGATATTCATTTGTATAGGTCTGTTTTATTGTATATAGATCGAGTTGTTATTTTTTTTCTTTCTCACAAATTGGTGATGTTAGAGAGACTATCGAGTCGGATACTACGAGAGGTTTGGGCCAACACTAAGTGAACTGATTCCTACAACGGTGCCCGAGCGATTAAACCTAGTTACACATGAGAGAAACCGGCAGATGTGAGATCAGAGTGTGCACTTAAAGAAGAGCTCCACCCGAGCCCATCCAGTTGCTTTCTCCCTACTACAGATGTTCTCCATTGTATACATGTTCCATTGAGGCTGCGACTGCTCATCCCTCCTTACTCACCTAAAGGAGTTGTCCTGGCTGTGGTTTATGGTTCCATTGTCATCGGATGAAAAAGTTGTAAGATAGCAGTGAAATCAATTCTGACCATGTTGACTAATGTTGAACAGGTTCCATGGTTCTATCCATTCTTTTTATTTCTAGGGTAGTTCATCCCAAGTTCATTTAGTCTTGTCTTACTTGAGGACAAGTAAGGTTTAAGCTTGGGGTGATTTGATAGCTTCATTTTATTTACTTCTTTTTATAGTTTATTTTAGCATATTTCATTCATAATTTAGATAATTTCCATGCATATTTTCCTTTTTGTTATTTTATGACTATTTCGGGTACTCTCGAATCTTGTGAGCATAATTGCAGGTTTTCGGGTCTAGCGGAGCGGGAGTGTTCGGGACGTATAGGAGGCGATGAGATTTGGTAGACAAAAATGACGTTGGGCTTGATGGGTAGTGGCGATGATGCATGGAGTGATCTTGATGATTATTTGAAGACTTGGAGAGAAATAAACTTTAAATTTGCAAGATGCGGGGGAATATTCAAGCGTACGTAAATTATTAATCGGGCGAATTCACGAGCTTTGGAGGATTTGGAGAGGTCAAATTGGGCTTAAAATGAAGAAAAACTTGAAGAAAATGGGCTAGGAGGTGATTGGATTCGATCTGGGCCAAGTGGGCTAAGCTATAGAGGCCCAAAACCTCAAAGATGCTACATACAGGGACCACCCGCGCAAGAGCACGCGGGTCGCGCAACCTTTTGCAGGGGCAATTTCGGAAATTCTTCTTTTGAGCTATTTGAGGAAGGTTGGTGCCCATCTTTTGCATACTCTTGCACATCCGATTTTTGAAGATTCTCTCTGGAGTTTTTGAGACTTTTGAAGGCCAAGAACCCTTGAAGAACATCATATTTTTACCTCTTGATTCTTGCTTAATGTTTGGTACAAATTTCTCTAACTTTGTTTCTTTGGGTTTAGCCATGCTTGGCTAAGCTAATCTTGGTTGACTTTTGGTTAATCCTTTGAACTTTTGTTGAATGTTGAAGAATCCATGAACATGTTCTTGAATCTTTATGGAAATGTTTTGTGTTTAAACATCTTATCATTACTTGTATGTTTTAGTTCATGAGTTTAAATGTGTTTGTGGTGATTAGTTGGCTAATTTCTTGATTAAGTAAAGGATCCTCAAATTAGCAAGCAACAAATGATTTTTTTGTTGTTTTTGCTTCACACAATCATAAAAATATTTCCTCCAACATGGTGGTGAAAGCATTTGACCCCTCTTGGATTTGGTGACTTTTTGGTTCTTAATGCTAGTTGACTTTCACTAATTACATGCTATTTGGAATTAGTGACTTTGACTAAGGAAATTGTTATGAGCTTCTCTAGCCATTTCAACAATTAAGAAAATTCTAGGTAATCTCAAGCTCCTTGGATTACTATAGCCAAATTGAGGATTAAAAACAAGTATTGCACCATTGAATTCTAATGATATGTTCATCAAAAGTCAAAGTGAGAAAACTTTAAGTCAACCATCTTTCCCTTATTGATTTTACATCAAATTCTTATTTTTGTTGCAATTGTCTATTTAAATCATAGTTAATTCTAGTTTGTTTCAAGTATTTAAAAACATCAAAACCCCCATTTTTAATTTATTGTCATATTCCAAGTATTTTACAAAGAGATTTTTCATAGAGTTATCAAATTGAACCAGTCTCCGTGGATTTGATCCCTATACCACTATACACTATTTTAGTGTGTAATATTTAGGGTTATTATTTGTGTTGGCCTCGACAACCACCAATATACGAGATTATTTGCAAGACTCAAAGCACTTTGATTCTTACAATACAAGATAGGTTTCTCCACCTTTAGAACAAGACTCTGAATAAGCCCTTGCAACCATATCTTCTCCTATATTCCTTCCGTCATAGACATGTACTCGGATTCGGTTGTAGACAAAGCAACTGTATCTTGTAACGTTGAATTCTAACTGATGGCACACCCGAATAAAGTGAATATGTAGCACGTCCGCGACCTGTGCTTCAACAAGTCACCACCATAATCAGAGTCATCGTATCCCACCAAGTCACTCTTCGTAGTTGCTCCATACACCAGGAAAACATTCGTCGTTCCCTTCAAGTATCGTAAGATCCACTTTATAGCTTCCTAATGAGTCTTCTCTAGATTACTCATAAACTTGCTAACCACACTAACTGCATGAGCCAAATCAGGTCTGGTACAAACCATAGCATACACGAGACTTCCAACAGCACTAGAGTAAGGAACCCTGCTCATGTACTTCCTTTCTTCATTAGTAGTGGATATAGTGCTTGGACCAAGTTTAAAGTGAGCCGCCAAAGGAGATCCAACTGGCTTGGACTGATCACAGTTGAAGGATTGCAGAACTTTCTTAATGTACTTCTGTTGAAAAATACACAAACTCCCTGCTTTTATATCCTTTTGTATCTCTATCCCCAGTATCTTCTTTGCTGCTCCAAATCCTTCATCTCAAACTAATTCTTTAGGGTTGCCTTCAAGTCATTTATTCCAACCATGTCTTTTGTTGTGATGAGCATATCATCAACATATAGCAACGTATATATGTAGGAATCCGGTGACAATTCCTCTGAGTAAACACAATTGTCAAACTAGTTCTGAGCGTAACCATTCAAGATCATGAAGGAATCAAATCTCTTGTACCATTATCATGGAGACTGCTTCAAACCATATAGGGATTTCTTCAACAAACATACATGGTCCTTCTTAGTATCAAGGAACCCTTCCGGATGGGACATATAAAATTTCTCTTCTAAATTTCGATAAAGAAATGCAGTTTTCACATCAAGCTGTTCAAGTTCCAAATCAAATGCTATTCTCGGTTAAAGGTCACACACATTTCCTTCTTTGTCTCTTTTTTTGTCACATGTTGCTACCATTGCTCCGACCGCCAGAAGCCGCCATGAGGGTGGCTGAGTTCGTATGTGCGTACTTCATAGATGGGAATCTTGTTTCATGTGTATAGGTTGATGCTTCATCGTGATGTGATTATGGTTTCTTGTTTACCTAGAAAAACCCAAGAAAAATCACCATAGCTACCGGCCATGGTGGCTGTCACCGATGACACTATTGTTGCCGACCGACCACCGTTGTTGCCCGCCATTTCGTGCCACCACCGCCATCGTACTCCACTAGGTGGGTGGCTGGGTTCCTTTTTTGAACATAAGATGTGTGAGTGTGTATGTGGCTAGTTGTCCGAAAATCATAAGAGGGCCACCACTACCACCGTGAGGTGGTGGCTAGCACCTCCGACCACCGTTTGTCGCCAGAGAGCGACTATATGTGTGTATTTGGATATTGTTATAAAATTGTATTGTATAGATGAAATAATCAAATAAAAACAACTCGTCACCACCGTGAGGTGGTGGTTGCCACCTCACGTCGCCATTATGCCGCCACCAGCCGCATCCTTGGGTGGTTGTGTGCTTTTATGTGTGTGATTGTTATTTTGGGATGTTTGGATATTTTTAGCCAAAAATCATTACCACCACCACGAGGTGGTGGCCGCCGTTGTGAGCCGTCGTTAACCATCACTACCCAAGATGGTAATAGGTGGTGCCCAACTTGTTTAACCCTAATGGACCCAATGAAGCTCTAATTGACCTAAAATCCTAACCATTTGATTAATGGGCACACGATTGGGTTGGAAACCTTAATTAGGGTTAAGAAAACCCTAATTTTGGACTTGTTGGTTTGGGTTTATTGGGACCCGTGTTTTGGGTCAATGGAATTGAACTATCAAATTCACCCAATCACACTATACGATCTATCTAGTAGAGTGATGGACTTCATGGGTTAAGTAAGAAACACTCGACCCTAATTGTCATTTTATGTAAAAACCCTAACTTCGATTGGGCCTTGAGTTGGGCCTTTCTATTAGACTTTGGTGATTAGGCTACTGATGGGTCATCCAAGAACAAGTAAATAGACTAAAATATTTGGATGGGCTTTAGGGTAAGGCCTATGTGAGGGACTTGGGCCCAATTTGGAAAATTGAGCCATAGATGGGACATAATTGGGCCTTGATAATTTTCAGATATTGGACCATCCATTTGCCAAGTGTTGGGACTAGAATAAATAGTTGGGTCTTAAAGATGAGACCATGTGAAGGGTTTGGGCCCAATTTGGAAATTTGGGCCATATCTTGGGCTTTGGTCCATTTGTTGACTTTTGGGCCTTTGAGTGTGAGTTTGGGCCTTGGGCTTGAATCAAGCTAGGTTGGGGGTAAAGTAGTCTTTTACCATAAGTATGGACTTATGGTTATGTATTGGAACCCAATTATTAATTGGGTGTTGTTTTGATGTTGACAGTTATGGAATCTGTCGTCCCGCTGCTAGGGTTTTGTCCGTGGGACTTCAACAGTGTGAGGTGGGTTTTCCTCACTATACTAATAGGGTCGAAGGCACCAATATCGGCCCTTTTCGGATTTGTATCCGGTTTATTGCATGATGTGCCTATTGATTTGCATCCTGGTAATTAGGATGATGATATGCTTAGTGACCTGGTTAGGTTGGTATCCTGGTATAGGATGTGCCACAACTGGCAATTTAGTCAGGAAGTTTCTACGATCATGTAAATATCATCCATGATGATACTTGTAGTTCTAACATGAGATTATACACTATATTCATTCTATGACAACACACACTTAGTCAAGATTTACAATTAAAATTCAAAACTCGATGCAAAACAATTATGAAAGTAGACTGGGAGTTGAAAACCCCAAAAATCACTGTTCAAGTTCTATATGGATTAGAATTTCCTTATTGGGCTTAATGGACCAATAAGCCCTCAAATTGACTAACTTGGGCTTAGAACCCTATTTGGATTCAAAATGGACCCAATTCATAGAATTATAACATTTTGGACCTAGAATTCATTCTAACCCTAATGGGCCTTATTGGGCCATAAATGAATTAATTAGCCCTAATGGGCCATAAACCGATTCCTTTATGCCATATTGGGCCGTAAACCTTCCTAAGGGCCTAATGGGTCGAAAATTTATTTTTGGGCTTTATGAATTCGAACAAGCCAGGTGAAGGCCCAAATTTCTTCATCCTCTTTCCTCCTAGCCCATTCTCGGCCCATAAAGTATTTACACAAAAAAAGGAAGGAAATTTGAGCTCTTGAAACCTCATTAATGCATGGGGTATCCATGCACAAACCTACCATGTTCCTAGGAAACCTTCTCTCTCCCCTCTCTTCTTATACTCGTACAAGGCAACCACCACACCACCTCCATTCTCTCATTTCAAAACACTTTAAAATACTCTATAAACCTCCTCCTTCTTCCATCAAAATTTTGAGATTAAGGGTGCATTCAAGAGGATACTTCACCACTACCACCATCCTTGGTAAGTTTTGCTTAGATCTATGGTTTAGCTTCTTGATTTCTTCAAAAATCTCCTCCTAATTCATACCATTTATGAATCATGCATCTTAGAGCCATCTAGGTTCCAAAGTTCTTCAAGAAGCTTGTTAAGACCAAAAATCTCTCCATTTCTTCTTCAAAAACCAAAAAAACAACAACGTAAAGGTGAGTTCATACCCCTTTGTTTTCGGTTTTCTACTTGTTTTTGGGGGAGAATACAAGTAAAATGTGTAGATATATGTGTATTATGCATGGTATGTGTGATTTATTGAATTATGTGGTGAAAATGTGTTAGATCTTGACAAATCTCGAAATCCTTGACAAAAAATAAGTAGAATTCATAAACTAAAACACTTTTATACATCATACTACAAAGACAATAGTATATTGCATGTCTAAAATGTGTAAAACAAAACAAAAGCTTTATATAAGAATCTTTGACAAATAAAGTAAAGTTTGGGGTTAAAAGTGATGTTTTCGGTTTTGTAAGGACCAAAGATGTTATATCTGGATAAAACTGAAAATTTTATGATAATCACTCTTTCTTAAAGGACCAAAAATGTAAATTTTATCATTTTGGGCTTAGAAGTCTGGGCCTTACGGTTTTGGGCCCAATTTGCAAAAAAATGAGACTTTTAGGATAAAAAATGTTATTTTATCAAAATTTTGAGCCAAAAATGTAAATAAACCAAAATCAGGTTTAAAAATGACATTATTTCTAAATTGGGTTAAAAATGCAAAGTTTTTGGAATTGGGGCCGAAAATGTAAAATTCACGGAAAATGGGCCAAAAATGTAAAATTTTGCCAAATAAGGGTTGGAAATGTCAATAATTTCATTTTGAGCATAAATTGTAATTTAAATTATAATTGGGCCGAAAATGCCAAGTAAAATGACTTAAAGGACTAAAAATGTCATTTTTCATCAAAAAGGACTAACAATGTCATTTTATACTAAGAAGGGGCTGAAAATGTAATTTCATGTGAAAAAGGGACTGAAATGGTCAAATAAATATTTTGAGTCAAATGTGTCAATTATTAAACCATTGGGCCAAGGATATAAATTTTTATAAGGATTTAAAAATGGTATATTTTTATAAACTAATAATATCATTATAGATCAAACGTTGGGTATATTAACATGATAAGTAAATGTTTCATATAAAAACACTATACCACATCAAATATACAAAAATAGAACAATGATACTAATATTGGGCGTGGTACTTGTGATACATGCTTATTGGGCATTTGTGATCCATTTGCATGTTTATTGGGCCTAATATATTCAATTCGTGTCTAATGAGCCTTAGTGATCCTATAACATGCTCAACAGGTCTAAATTAATTTTTACATATTATTGGGCCTTAGTGGCGCATTCACATGTTAATTTTGCCTGGAGAGATTCGTTGTATGCTTAATGGGCTTCAATGTGTCCGTTTGCATGCCATCAAGCCTAGAAATAACTTACGTGTTTAATGGGCCGCAATTGTCCTTATTCATGTTTGTTGGGTCGTGTCTTTCACATTCAAGTATCATCAGGTGTTAGTAAATCAAACTACGTTAAACATTAAACATATTCATGTGACAAATCATTGGGATCTAGTGAGAACTATCAGTTGACACCATTAAGTGTTTGGTCGTAGCATGTAGTTATAATCAGAGTCTCCTGGAGGGAGAGCGAGAGTTTGTGTATAGATCTATACGGGGGGTGACTCCCCCACACCTGAGTTGTTCGCTATAGTTAGACTAGGCCAGTCTAGGGTGACAAAATCTTGATCAAAACTGGTGTTTGAAAAAACGCCAAGACAGGCGAATTAGTCATTATTATGCATGGTTATAATGACTCACGTAGAGATCCATTACCATCGATACATTATGGAAATCAAAGTGCTTTAATCATAATTATACGAAAACAATTCATACGATCATACAAGGATTACGACACATTTATAAATCAGAAAATATCGGATTTTCTGGGGAATGTTATTATTCATTACCTTCTACTTACAAACAGATACAATACAAGGAAAATTTTTGAATCGCTTAATTATACATGTTTTTACAAAGGAAATCACACATACATTTATACTTGATCATTACATCATTTTCATAAAAATTTACAGAAAATATCGGATTTTCTGGGTTTTACAAACAATACAAACAATACAAAATCTTTCAGTTAAACATGCTTATGAACTCACCAACATTATATATGTTGACCATTTTCAAAATAACTTGTATTTTCAGGTAATCGTTAAGCCGAAGAAATCATCAAGAGTATTTTGGGAATTTTATATTGATGTGTGAATCTCCGTACAATTTATGTTTTGAATTATGTACTGTGAAACAATATACTTGAAGTGAACAATATCAGTTGTAATATGTAATGCATGGTGACATTTATGTTATGTTTCATGTATATTCATTGTGATGATATTTCAATTGATAGACACACGAGCCCTTGGATGTTTCCGCCGTCTGGTTCGGGGTGTGACAAGATGTTGTTATGATTAGTGATATGTTAGATCGGTTTAACTGTTATATACGCTAGTGTATAGTTTTATGTGCACATGTTTGTTGGTTTGAGGGATTGGATTGAGGCAGGTCCTACTTTGTGCTGTCGACCAAAGTACCTAGGGCGAACCGAATACACTGCAGACCCGGTTAGGGTATACTAGTTAGGCCGAAGGCCCGACGAGCGGTCCGGATAGGCTATAGGCCCTACAGGGCGGTCCAGACGTGCCAAAGGCATGAAGAGTGGTCCAGATAGGCTGAAGTCCTGCGAGGCGGTCCAGTCAGGATGAAGACTCATTATACATGTTGTTTGCTTATATGTTATTGATATGTTTATGGCGTTGGTATTTTGGTGAAATTCACTTAGCTTCGGGCTTACAGTTGTTCTTTATGTTTCAGGTACTTTTGATGATCACGGGAATGTAAATGCGTGATCGTTCACCTCCTTATATTTTTCATGATTTATTTGGGAATACTCTGATGTTTAAACTATTTTGAAAACAAATTGTAATAACTCAATGGTTTTAAATGTTTTAAAAAGTTTTAAATTGGCTTGAATTTTATTGGTGTTACAAGTTGGTATCGGAGTCTTGGTTTGAGTGAATTGGAGGAAACACTCATGTGTTTCCAGTCTCAAATTAAGGACAGGATTTTAAAATGATTTTTCAAATGGTTTTCAAAATACTGAAGGAGGATGCAAGTGTACGATCAGCCGGAGCTCGTGAGTAGACCCCAAAATACCTTACAGATTATTTGGTTTTGTGATATGTTAGCACATCATGCTAGTACTAGGCTAGGGATCTTTAGAAATTGCATGATAGAATTGCCTGATTATTTGGTTTTGTGAAAGTCCCTTTACGATCTCAAACAAGTGCCACGAGCTTGGTACATGGAATTCCAAACCTTCCTCCTAAGTTACGGGTTCAAGAGATCTCAATCGAATGCCTCCCTTTTTATCTATAGTCATAACGACTTCATTATGTATTTTTTTAGTATAGGTGGATGATATTGTCTTAACGGGAAATTATACAAGCTTCTTGAACAACTTTGTGGATCTTTTGTCGAAAATATTCTCGCTTAAAGACCTTGGCAGTTTTCACCATTTCTTGGGCATAGAAGTCATTTCCACACCTCAAGGCACATTATTACCCCAACATCGACACATCAGTGATATTCTCATCACATTACATATGGATGACGCAAAATATGTTGTCGTTCCCTTAAGCTCAACTAAATCCCACACTTTAGAAGATGGTTCATCCAAAATCGACCCAATCACTTTACCGGAAATTATTGGATGTTTGCAGTACTTAACATTCACTCGCTCAAATGTTTGTTTCACATTCAACAACTTATCACAATACATGCATGCTCGCACCATAAAACACATGTAAGCTCTCAAACGGGTCATGTGGTACTTAAAAGGCACCATTCACTACGATTTGTTCTTAAAGTGTGGATAACCGTTCCACATCACTGCCTTTGCAGATTCCGACTGGGGTGGTATCAATGATGGGGGCCGGTCCACCTCGGCATATCTCATCTACCTTGGATCCAACATAGTCTAATGGAAATCTACACGCCAAAACCGTCTCCTGATCCTCAACATAGACTAATGCTGCAGTGGAAGTAACTTGGGTTGAACACTTGTTACAAGAACTTCATATCACAACTTCCACAATACCGAGCCCATATTGCGATAACACTGTGTCACGATATATGTGTTCCAATCCAGTCTATCACTCTAGAGTGAAGCATGTCACACTAGATTACCACTTTATTCGGGAAAAAGTTGATGCCAGACTGCTAAATGTCTATCATATCAACTTCAAGGGTCAACCAGCCGATGCTCTTACCAAGCCGCTCGCTCGTCCATTATTTCTTAAATTTCGATCCAAGATTGGTGTCTCCAATGGAGCTTCCATCTCGCGTGGGCGTATCAAGGATATCATGTAAATATCCATACAATTATCTCCATTAAAATATTTACCATATTTAGTTAGTAAATGTTTAACATGTATAATCATTCTAGGTGTCAATTTAAATTACTCCTAAATGCTCATGTAAAGCCTTTATATTGGCTACTTATTCTCCTTATAACGTGCAACTCAATATTAAAATCAATATTATCTCAACAATGTAATCACTTTGATTGATTTTGGAGCAATTTATTTGTACAACTTATTGTTTTAAAAATAAAAATTTTACTCTGAAATTTTGGAACGTTATATATTGATTGTTTGCTTCATATCCACAAATATTATAAAAAAATTCATTATTTACAATTAGTTATTAATGGGAACGAAAATAATATCTTATATCAAGTTCAAGAACAAAAATAAATAAGTATCAAAAAGACCATGAATGGAACACAAACACAGTCCTAAGCAATGAATATATGATAACTATATGAAAAATATTTCTAACTAGTTACTCTTAGATGTTTCACATTAAAATTTATTGTTGAACACTTTAAAATTGCAATTATATGTAAACTATTATATTAGCTAAGCTATTATATTTAGGCACAATTCAACATACTTATTGAAAAGTTATATTTCATAAAAATTATTCAAATGACAGGAAAACTATTTGTTATATCATTCAAGTATCCATTCAAAAAGAGAGCTTATTATATTTAGGCACAATTCAACATACTTATTGAAAAGTTATATTTCATAAACATTATTCAAATGACAGGAAAAGTATTTGTTATATCATTCAAGTATCTATTCTAAAGAGTCATCTAAATATCCGTTCTAAAAAGTCATCTAACAACCATTTATCGGAAATGATTTTAAATTAATGAATATAAAATTATTCAAATATATGAATATAACAACAATTCAGCGTACTTACTAAAAAGTTATATTTCATGCAACTTATTGCTATTATTCAAGTATCCATGCTAAAGAGTAATGGAATAACCATTTCACGGAAATGATTTTAAGTGTATGAATATAAAAAAATAACCTCCGGCGTTTGTAGTCCAACGGTTAGGATAATTGCCTTCCAAGCAATAGACCCGGGTTCGACTCCCGGCAAACGCAATTTTGGATTTTATTTTCATATTTATTTTTTTAAATGTTCAACTAAATCACCAAATAAGCCGCTAAAATTTGAATTTCAACCTTCTCGTTTGCCGCGATAATTCCAAATTTCCCCCAAAACTGTGATTCCATTTTTTGTTTCTCGTCTTCCCCGAAAAATCATGTTCCATTGCTGCATTTTCATTCGGTTTCACGAACTTCCTGCAGAATGTCGTTCGAAAGCCTGTAGGTTCTTCCTCCCTCTCTTAATCCGGTTAGAATTAGTCCCTTTTCATGTATGAGGTTTCAATTTTCTGCTAGAATTGAATTGATTTACTTTCATCTTTCCCCGTTGATAAAATTATGCTTGAAATTGAAAGATTATTTTCAAATTTTAAATCGGTCGGGGGTTGTGAATCTCATGAATTTATTTTGATAACTATGTTGAATTCTATGTTTGATACTCCTTTAGTCGAATATTAGGATGCTTTTGTATTTTGCTGATTGTGAATATTATATGTAACCATGTCACTGAAGTTCAGAAGGTATTTGCTCCTCTGTCAAATTTATTAGAGTAAGTCAGTTTCTACATAACATGTCTTCATCAAATCTACAAACTGAAAGTGGGACTAACACATCCTTATCATTGATTCTTTAGGTTGAGACATTTTCAAGAAACAAACCCCCTTGTGATCCCAGCTAATGTCAACTTATCTCCTCCCATGTATACAAAAATCCTTAGAACCTAGTATATCTATTTATAAACAACCTTTGATCTCGGCCCACAAACCCAACACGTCAACCAAGCACTACATACCTTGTCATCAAGCACCATAGTGTTTCCATAACTTAACAAATGATGTACAAGCATTTAAAATGTATGGGTATGTAATGCATAACATGGTACATTAAATAATAACTTATAAAATGAAGTTAGTTATGTACAAAATAAGTTTAGTGTTTCCATAAATTATTCTAGTGATGAAGGCATCAACATATAGTAGGATGATACCCAATTGGGAACTTCGGTGAATGATTTCTTAGTTTACGAGATCTTATTCTGGTAGAAAGTTGCACATTTTCACCAAGTTGGTGTCTAAACATCTTGAGAAAGATCTTTATGTTTTTTGCATATTTGCAAAAGCATCTGGTAGGCAGCTTTTTTTTTTTTTTTTTTTTTTTTTTTCAAAAGTCCTTAGTTGACTTAATGTTTATATAAAATTAAATAAATTCTTTTATATAAAATGTTTTGATTTTGTTGATGAGAAAAGTAGAGGGGCATTTTGAGAATCGAACTCGGGACCTCTCGCACCCAAAGCGAGAATCATACCACTAGACCAAATGCCGTGTTGGTTACTTCCACCTTTGTACTTCTATTTTTATTCTTATTTGTGTGATAAATCATAAATACATGAACTACTGCTGGTTTCTTACACTTTTGAGTTGTATTGTGTTTGTTTGTCATGATACTGATTTTGTAGGTTTTTGTAAGGACTTGGAAGTGTTCATTGCTGTTACCAAAACTAAATGCACTGTTGTAATTTTGGCGAGCTATCATATGGTCATATGTGAGGGTATATTACAAGTTCAGACTTGAATTCCATGCTTTTATGTATGTGAACTTTGACTTTCTTATAGTAAATGAAAGATATGTTAGTTACTTATTAGTGATCATCTTCTTTTGAATTTCGAGAGTGCACCTGAAACACTATAAAGAAGGCAGTGAAGATATAAAGTGAAAAAGGGGTTGAAGTTGGGGGCATTCCGAGAATTGAACTCGGGACCTCTCGCACCCTAAGCGAGAACCATACCACTAGACCAAATGCCCATCTTGTTAACTGGATTGCATTTATAGTCACGAGAATCATACCATTAGTCATTTATAGTCAATTGATAAAGCTACTACGCAACATGTTTTTATCAAAGAGTTGCATCATGTTGTGATAAAACAAAGATCATGTGGATCATTTATGTTAAAAAATACTGTATTAAAAAACCAAATTGCTCTAATATAAATATTAAATATTTTTATTTAATAAGTTTGGTTCAAAAACTCTCAAAATGAATCTAACTAACATTTTTTTATTAAAATTTTACCTAAGACAATGTTACCTATTAATGTGGTATGTATTTAATTTATGTTCCCTGCGTTTAACGCGGGTCATAATCTAGTTAATTATATAAATGCAGCAAGTAAAGTACATAATAGAAGTAAAAATATATAAGTGGTAGCAGAAAGATATAGCTTATTCTGGCAGACAGTCACATATTTTCACCAAGTTGGTGCCTAAAAGCATCCCCACAAAGAAAGAATAGTGTTACCGTATAATAATGTGTTGATTTTGTAAAATAAAAAAGGAAGGGATGGGGGCATTCCGAGAATCGAACTCGGGACCTCTCGCACCCAAAGCGAGAATCATACCACTAGACCAAATGCCCACTTGCTTGAATATGAGTTTACTGGCATTACATTATCCAAAGTATGCGAGTGACACCAGTGAAGTGAATTTATGGTGTTTTTACGTGAATTTTAGAGTTTTATGTTTTATACCTTTCAGTGTAGAATACTGCAATGAGAGACCATAATTCAAGGCTACAGACTACAGTGTGTGAGTCAATCTTTGCTTATATTACCTTTGCAAAAGCAAAACTCATATAGATGCATATCCATTTCTAATAGTGAAAGATTGCATATTCTGGCAGATACTGACCTCACTCATTCATTTACTAGTTTGTATTCTACCCAAAAAGTATAAGACATTTGAGGACTTGTGGCTTAAAGACTTATTACTGCATTGTTGAGTTGTTACTTTACTTGCATATAACTTTTAATTTCTCATCCGGTTGCCTTATATTATATAGTAGCACTTTGAGAGATGGTGAATGCTCACTCACCAACCACTTTAGGAAAACTTCCTTTATGATCTTGCAACTTCATTCATTTTGATTTAAGACGCTAATTATTCCCTATATTTCTTTGAGGACTTCTGTCAAACACCTCGTGTGCAAGATAAGATGCAGATTTCGGGGGACTTCATCTTCATTCATTTTGATTTGTAGAGGGATCCCATTTTCGATTCACAACCCAGAACCAATGACAAATCAATTCAAACAACATGGACTTGAATTTGCCTTTCGTACTTGGATTGCGGATGACTTCCCAGAAAAGCGCACCTCTTGATCCGTGATTGTTATAATCTTTATTCTGTAATTAGATTTGAACAAGTTGTCGTTGGCATTGAGAAAACGGAATACCTGTGAAAACTCCAATACACACAGCCAAGAACTCTTACGAAACATCCCCATTTATCGAAAAATTCTTCCTCCTTTTGATACCGGTTTGTTAATGGGGAACGTGTAAACCAATGTGTGTAGAATGAAGTCAAAGTCAACTTTAGCTTTGACTTTTTTACAAAACAGCCTCTAGACTATAGTTTTATCACTTTTAAGCCACTTTACTTACAGTTATGCTTCAGATATGGAGCTGGGTTTTACAGAGTCCGATATAAGTGAATAAGAAGCAATTAGAGGCATTGAGTAACAAATCATGGATGTAATAAAAACATGCTATTTTTTGTAATATGTTTGCTTATGGTGGCATTCTATTTTCATTTCTTTGTATAAAAACATTCTACTCTAAAATTTATCCTATTATAACAATGTCATCCAACACCAAGAAATTTTCATAGATTCAATTGGATAGATCTATTAAGTACAATGTCTCAATAAGAAAAACTGAAATTACAATGCTATTGGATGGACTTTCAAATTATAATGATTTAATAAGAAACAAAATGGAATACAATGTTGTAATTAAAATAAATCTCATGTTTGGCTTCAATCTTTCTTTCCTTTAATTTGTATATTTTTGCATTAAATTTTGGTAAAAGTTTTTGTAACTGATGATGTCATAAATTTGTATCTTAAAATATTTTGTAATTTATATTTATATAAAATCAAATATGTTCTAAACTTCTAATTACTTTATACACATTACCATGGGTGTTCAAGAAGTTTTTTATATTCTATGAACATCAACGCCATTTTCCCAAGGGTGCACTTTCACAAGTGTTTATATTACTTAAACGTCCATCTGAAAAGTAATTTTCAATTATACACATTTATGATTTGTATCCAATGCATGTACTAAGAAGTAAACATGCATGGTGTTCAACATGTAGGATTTAAGTGCCATTATATGTTGGTTTATTTTAGAAGTAGCAAATTTAGACATTATGTGAATGCTTCACTTTTATTTTAAGTTCATGTCTTATATTGATTTTTTTGATATCTTTGTTGCAAGTACTGAATTTGGAGACTTCCACATGCTTTTAAGTTTATTTGCTGTTTTCATATGAAGAAATTACAATAAGAGGGTTACAATGCTAACATTTTGTCATTGAGGATGTAATGATGTATGCACAAAACAGTTAGGAAAATCATTTTCATTCGGAGCTGAATCATACAACGCTAAGAAATCGGAATATGCCATGTCTTATATAGATATAATACGGAATAGTTTTTTTATAGAAAATATCTAGCGTTTGTAGTCCAACGGTTAGGATAATTGCCTTCCAAGCAATAGACCCGGGTTCGACTCCCGGCAAACGCATTGATTTTTTTATTTTGTGCTTCACATGACTCGAAATAAAGTACCGCTCAACTTTTATTTTCAGCCTTCTAGTTTGCCGCGTTTTCTTGTAGATTATTCGAAATTTTCGATTTTTGTTTTTCATCTTCCTCGAAGTTAATGTTCCAATTCTGCCTTTCAATCGAACTTTCTTCAGAATTTGTCGTTGGAAGCCGTTTTGCTCTTCATCCCTCTCTTATTCCACTACAACCAAACAGCTCGCTATAAAAGGTTAGAATCAATTGCTTTTCATGTTTCAGGTTTCAGTTTCCTGTTACTTGTATTATTCTGTGTGGATAAAATTATACAAACAAAAATAAATAAATCGTATCAGTTATTCTCAAGTTTGAAGTTATTCCGATAACTAGTCGCATGATTAGGGTTTTTGAATGTTGCCCCAAACAAGTTTAATGCGTGAAAGGAGAGACCTCTCAGAATTTACCCCCAATGTAGGAATTCTTTATAAAAATTTAGACAATTAGAATTCAAAAAAAATTATGCTGAATTGAGTGATATGATCACATCGATGAACCAGATATGCTCAATTGATCATTCTATAACGTCCTTTTTAGATCAGCTATTCTATGCGATGATGCGACTGACCAATTTGGACTTGGTGCACAAAGAAAAGCATTAATAACCATGATTTGAGTTTTTGGACAAAGAATATTGTGATTTGTGAGATCTAAAACACATATGTGAACCCTGGTTTGTTCTTCTAGTCTCCTCAGCGTATGACCAATGTCTAGCATGGTGTTCTATTACGCTACCTTCATTGAGACTCAAAACATTTTTTTTGGCCCTCCTACATTGATCAACACTAACCTCAATGCCAAACATCTTTGCAAGATTTCCTTGGTTTAGTGAAACCTAATCCAAACATTGGTCACATTGCAAAACTATAGAATCTAAGCATCGGTTTCAAATATTATTCCCAAAACAGACTTTGTTTTTTTAATGTTTTTCCATGCTGGTTATTACACATGGCTAAAAGCATCAACCGAAGATGCCACATGGTTTGACACATCGTCTAGGTAACTGGCTTACCCCTTCAAGTTTAAACAATGGTATTTTGGACAAAATGAGACTAAGAGAGAGTTTATGGGCATATAGTGACATTAGCCCATTAGGTCATTACTTAAAGTAATAATGGAGGCAAGCAGGATAACACAAGTGGTTTAGATTTGATGAGTAGAAGGGGTTCACTGGCATTGCTAGAGAGAAACAAGTATTCAACAAAGAAAATGGTGAGTGTGGGGGTGATGCTGGAAGGATACATACAATGTCATGCATATAAACTAAAAAAAGGAAAGAAAAAGTTAAAAGGTGTGGGGCATTCTGAGAATTGAATTCGGGACCTCTCGCACCCTAAGTAAGAATCATACCACTAGACCAAATGCCCAATTACTGTAACTGTTGCATTTATAATCTTTTAGTTGATGCAGCTAGTTAGTTAATAGTTATATAATAAATGCAGTAAGTCTGTAATAGAAGTAAAAATATATAAGTGGTAGCAGAAAGATATATCTTATTCTGGTAGGCAGTTACATATTTTCACCAAGTTGGTGCCTAAAAGCATCTCCACAAAGAAAGAATAGTGTTACTGTATAATAGTTACATATTTGCTTATTCTGGTAATGAAGTTACATATGTTTTTCATAATTAATGCATAATTATCAGGCAGAAGTAATTGCTGATGACTCCAATTTATTGATAAAGATCTGCAAGAACATGTTAATTTGTTGGGCATGTAAATATAATATAATATAATATAATATCAATTTAGGAGGTAGAGCTGTTTTCCCAAGTCCATAGTTGACTTTACTTTATAAGAGATGAACATTATCATATCAAACAAAATATTTAAAAAAAGTAGAGGGGCATTCCGAGAATTGAACTCGGGACCTCTCGCACCCAAAGCGAGAATCATACCACTAGACCAAATGCCCATCTTGTTAATTGGATTGCACTTATAGTCATTTATTTGATGCACTTTGCTAATTAATTATATAAATGCAGCAAGTAAAGTACATAATAGAAGTGAAAATATAAGTGGTAGCAGAAATATGTATCTTATTCTGGCAGTCAGTTACATTTTATATTTTCACCAAGTTGCTGCATCTACACAAAGAAAGATTAGTGTTATTGTATAATAGTTAGATATTTGCTTATTCTGGTAATGAAGTTACACATGCTTTTCATGAAGTTGCATCTTTTCATATTTAATTCATGATTATTAGGAGAAGTAATTGCTGATGAGCCCAATCTCCCTTCTCTAATAAAAGAGTGATTTTTTTGCCATATGTCAACCATCCTAATCAATGTCATGCTGCTTGTCAACCTATTAATTTTCCATTTCAAATTTCAAATCTCCCTTCTCTAATAAAAGAGTAGTTTTTTTTGTCATGTGTCACCATATTAAGCATTCTAATTAATGTCATATTAACTAGTTTACCGATAAAGATATACAAACTCATGTTAATTTGTTGGGCATATAATATAATATATTAATATAATATTTTATTTAGGAGGTAGAGTTGCTTCCCCACGTCCATAGTTGACTTTACCTTATATTAAATGTAGAATATCATATTAAACCAAATATTGACACTTGATTTTTTGTTGAAAAAAGTAGAGGGGCATTCCGAGAATCGAACTCGGGACCTCTCGCACCCAAAGCGAGAATCATACCACTAGACCAAATGCCCATTCTATTGTTCATACTATAGCATTTTTATACCCATTCATACTTTATGCAATTAGTAAAAAATTATTTAAATTCCTTACACAAAAAAATAAAATAATTGCTAGCATAAAGATATCTTATTCTGGTAATGAAGTTGCATGTGCTTTTTATGATGCTGCATCTTTTCAAGATTTCTGCATATTAGCAAATGTATCTATCTGCCCATGATTATGGACATTACATTGTCTGAAATATGTGATGCTAGTGAACAACTTGAAGTGCTTTCAGATATGCTTTTTGGACATTTATGATTTTCTACAGAACTCTCGTGTAGAATTCACTGCTGGAACCGAGTGACCATAATTTGATCTGAGGCTACAGTGAGTGAGTGTGTGAATTAAGATTTTCACTTGCTGTCCTACTCCTAAGTTGGCTTATGTCATATCTTTGGAAAGCACATTTGGAAATTGGAAGCATATATTTATTTCTTAATTCTAATAGTGAAAGACTACAAATTCTGGGCAGATACTTATTATACTAATCTTCAAACTAGTCTAGTCTCCTTCAATAACTCTATAGTTTTTTGGTTTATGTGGAAGTAATAGTATATGCTTTTAGCTGTTATTGCTATTATCTTTTATTTGCCCCAATGTTCGTTTTTCACCACCAATGCATTGTGGGACCGCATTTCATATATTTATTTGGGGTTTTTTGTTGCATGGTGTTATAGAAATAACTGAAAGTAAGATGCTATACCACACAACTAAATGAAAGTAGGTTGCTATTTCTTGCATTTAACCATAAAATAGGGAAAAAAATAGTTTGGGGCATTCCGAGAATTGAACTCGGGACCTCTCGCACCCTAAGCGAGAATCATACCACTAGACCAAATGCCCAACTTGTTAATTGGATTGCATTTATAGTCGTTTGTTTGATGCACTTTTCTAATTAATTATATAAATGCAGTAAGTAAAGCACATAGATATATCTTATTCTGGCAGGCAGTTACATATTATATTTTTGCCAAGTGGCTGCATCTTCACAAAGAAAGAATAGTTTTACTTTATAATAGTTACATATTTGCTTATTCTGGTAATGAAGTTACACATGCTTATCATAATTAATGCATAATTATCAGGCAGAAGTAATTGCTGATGATTTCAATTTATTGATAAAGAATCTTAATTAGATCTGCAAGCACATCTTAATTTATTGGGCATGTAAATAATATCAATTTAGGAGGTAGAGCTGTTTCCCCAAATCCATAGTTGACTTTACTTTATAAGAGATGAACATTATCATATCAAACAAAATATTTAAAAAAGTAGAGGGGCATTCCGAGAATCGAACTCGGGACCTCTCGCACCCAAAGCGAGAATCATACCACTAGACCAAATGCCCATTCTGTTGTTCATACTGTAGCATTTTTTATACCCATTCATACTATATGCAATTATTCAATTATTAAAATGCTGTACACTTGAAAATAATAATTGGTACCCCAAAGAGGGAAAGATGTTAATTCGGACAGCAAAACATCTTATAATAGTCTAATAAAATGTTTTAAACGCAACTACTATAAAAAAAGTCTTATCTGAGTTTGATTCATTTAATTTTTTTAAACAACTTAAGAAGTATTTACTACTGTGTGGCATGACTGGCATCTGCTTGATGGAATTAGCTGGTTATTGTATTTGACAGTTTAACTTTGCTAAATGCAAGAAATAGCTACGTGCTTTTCAATTCTTTTTGTTCTATTCCAGATTAGTTCTTATTAGCACAACGTACTTGAAAAACAGTGATTAGCAAGTTTTCTTGATGCATATTTATCTGTATGGGTCAAAGTCAACTTTGACTTTTCCCTTACTTATAAAACAGCTATATATATATATATATATATATATATATATATATATATTCTTAAGCCACTTTACTTGCAGTTATACTCCAGGTGTCATAGCTGGGTCTTACAGAGAGTTGGATATCATAAGTCAGTAAGAATGAATTAGAGACATTCAGTAACAAAAAATGGATGTAGAAACAGCAACATACTTTTATATGTTTGTTTATTATGGCAATCTACTTTCATTTATTTGTATTAAAAAGCATCCTACTCTTAAAATATACCCAATTGTAGCAATGTCGTCATCATCCAAAACAAAGCAATTCTCATTGTTTCAATCGGATAGATCTTTTAAGTGCAATAATGCCTCTTAATAAGCTGAAAGTACAATGCTATTGGATAGATTTTCAAAGTACAATGCCTTGATAAGAAAAAATTGAAAGCAGAATGTTGTATTAGAAATAAATGAAAGTAGGATGCTATAATACATATATAAATGAAAGTACATTGCTATTTCTTGTCACATTGGTTCAAATATGAGGTTGCTGATATGACATTTTCTCAAGCATGCAAGAGCAGCGAAAATGGGTCATCAGTAAGCCATGATGCCAAAAAAATCTGATTAGTGATGGTTGCATTGAACAAATTTCTCAACACACTGAATAGGAGATAGAAAAGAGGCAACACCCACCCCTACACAGGATTCACTATATATATATATATATATATATACACACACACACACACAAGTTTGTTTATAAATGTAATTAAAATAGAAACTGCCCAACACTACCCATGAGTTGAGAATTAATTCTTAAAGAATCTTGTCAGATCTACAATCATATGATATACTATCCACTTTGTTTTGAAAAGCCTGAGAGTTGACTTTGGTTTATATTAATAGTAGAATATCAAATTAAGTAAAGTAGTGACTCTTAAAAAATGTATTGATTAATGATCATGTTGAAGAAAAAGATTGGGGCATTCCGAGAATCGAACTCGGGACCTCTCGCACCCAAAGCGAGAATCATACCACTAGACCAAATGCCCAAGTTGTTAATTGGATTGCACTTATAGTCATTTATTTGATGCACTTTTCTAATTAATTATATAAATGCAGTAAGTAAAGTACATAATTGAAGTAAAAATATAAGTGGTAGCAGAAAGATATATTTTATTCTGGCAGGCAGTTACATATTTTCACCAAGTTGCTGCATCTTCACAAAAAAAGAATAGCGTTACTGTATAATAGTTACATAATTGCTTATTCTGGTAATGAAGTTACACATGCTTTTCATGTAGTTGCATCTTTTCATATTTAATGCATGATTATCAGGCAGAAGTAATTGCTGATGACTCCAATTTACTGATAAAGATCTGCAAGCACATGTTAATTTGTTGGGCATATAATATTTTACTTAGGAGGTAGAGTTGCTTCCCCATGTCCATAGTTGACTTTACTTTATATTAAATGTTGAATATCATATTAAACAAAATATTGGCACTTGATTTTTTGTTGAAGAATCATACCACTAGACCAAATGCCCTTGATGTATTTGTTATGATCTTGCTTCAAATATCTATTACATTGTCTCAACTATGTATTGTGAGACCAGTGTGTTTGAGGTGCTTCCACTTCCACCTATGATTTTTAAGAAAAGTAGAAATAGTACAACCAATGAGAAAAGGAAAACACTCAAGGTCTTATTTATTTATGTTATCTTTGCAAAAAGCTCATTCCGAAGCATATCTATATCTTATAACAAAGGGCATGTGGCCTAGTGGTGTCATAAGGTGCCATAAATGTCTATTAATTTAAGTTAGTTTAGTCCTTTTCTTAGATAGGTTTACCCTAATAGTTTCATTTATACAGCTTCCTTTTCTGTCATATTTATAAATATAATACTAATTTGGCTTTCTTTGGACAAGTTAATTATGGTAAGAAAAGGTTTTCAAATAACAACATGAAATTTTTTATTTGTAATAAATGTGGCCAAAAAGTACATACAATGGAAAGGTGTTTCAAATTAATCGGATACCCAAAGGATTATAAAGGTAAAATTGATACTCAAATTTAAAACAAACATATTGCAAATAATTGTTCTTGGACTGATTCAAAAGAATGCAAGTTTACTTTTTCTCCTTATCAAATCACTAAAATTATGAGTCTTAGTGACACCTAAGGAGGCAATGTTGTGGCTAACATGGCAGGTGTGTCCTTAGATACCAAGAGGGTCATTTGTTTCAAATTAATCGGATACCTAATAGGATTTCTGCGAAGATTAATAAGATTGGTAATTTATATCTGTCAGATTCTGTGGTTTTATTTGATGTCTTGGTGTCTTATACTTCAATGTGAAATTGTGAGATTGCATTTTTCAATGAAGGTAATAGTAACAAGTGTAAGAATTAAGGTTAATGATCCTGTATATGTATTGTGTCTAAACCAAATTTACCTCTCGGATCTAAACCACAATCACAGGTATAAATGAGAATTACCAACACCTAGTCACATACGAAACTTTGTCCCATCCTTCAAAACCCTTTATAGCATTCATCCAACACACCCAAAAATCACCCGACAAATATGGCATCATAAAATCATCCTTAGTCAATATTTCACACAAAACGCCTCAAACCCTGGTTTTGAAACGCTAACTTTCAACATAAAACCAACAAAGATTAAACTAGGTTAAAATGAGCATTTACCACCAGACCAAATGGCCACTTGGTTTTCATGCTTGTGCTTTTATTTCGTGAATGCTCAAGCTCAACAACCCATGTTCGTAGATTTTCATAAACAATGATCTTTTTTTTTGAGGACTTTTGTCAAACACCTTGTGTGCGAGATTCGGAACTCCACCTCAACACGTAATTTATTCCTAAAAGTATCCCATTTTCGATTTACAACCCAAAACCAATGACAAATTAATCCAAACCAAGAGAACTTGAATTTCCCATAGTTAACCTGGATTTCTAAAGACTTCTCAGAAAATCGGACACTAAGATTGCTGTAATCTGTAATTAGAGGTAGTTGTTGCTGGCTTTAATCTTGTATCGAGAATATCTTGTAAACCAGTGCTTGAATCGTCAACCAATACATGCCTTTACTCCTTAATCCATCCCCTCAAATAACTCTGTTGATCGAAAATTTCCTCCCCTGAGCTCTGATGCCGGTTTGTTAATGCGGAGACGTGTAAACCAACGGGTGTAGACGGAATCAAGAACAAGAAAGATAACCCAAATGGCCAAATGTAGCGTTCTTTATTCACTGTGTATACGTACATGTGTGTGTGAGAGAGAGAGAGAGAGAGAGAGAGAGACTATAACTGGAAAGAAAAGTGATTACCAAATCACTTGATACGTGGATTCAAAGTCAACTTTGACTTTGACTTTATCATATTTGCAAAACAACCCCTAGACTACAGTTTTAAGCAACTTTAGTTCAGGTGTCCTGTTACTACAAATTTTGTATCTTTATGGTGTGAGAATCATACGACTAGAGACCAAATGCCCTGTTTTTACTTCCTTTTTTGTATCTTTATTTATAGTTGTGTTATTTAGACATGAAAATTGCTGGTCTTCTACTCTTTTGAGTTGTACATATTTGGGTATTGTGATACTGATATGTGGGTTTCATTGCATAACCTGACTTTAAACAAAGGGTTAAATGATATAAATAGTAACATAATTTTATCTACTTGTTTGTTATGGCATTCTACTTTCATTTCTTCTTATTAAACCATTGTACTTTCAGAAATCCATCCAACTATAGAAATGTCATTCAAATACAAAGCAATTCTCATTACTTTAATTGGATAGATTTACAATGTATAGTTTGAAAAAGAAAAAATTGAAAGTACAATGCTATAATTGAATACATTTTTAGGTACAATGCCTTAATAAGAAGAAAAACTGGACGGATTCTATTTTCACCATTGGGGGCTCGTGTTTCAAATATGTATTTGGGGTTTATTGTTGTGTGGTATCATAGTATGTAAAAATAGGATGCTATAATACTACACAACTAAATGAAAGTAGGTTGCTATTTCTTGCATTTAAAATTTAACCCAAAAATAGAAAATTGAGTAAAGTATGGGGCATTCCAAGAATTGAACTCGGGACCTCTCGCACCCTAAGTGAGAATCATACCACTAGACCAAATGCCCATTTTGTTGATTCATACTATTATTGCATTTTATAGTCATTCATACTTTATGCAGCTAGTTAATAATACACATTAAGTAAGTACATAATAGAAGTAAAAGTAAGTGGTAGCAGAAAGATATCTTATTCTGGTAGGCAGTTGCATATTATATTTTCACCAAGTTGGTACCTAAAACCATCTTTTCAGATGTGAAAGCACATGTTTTTTGGTATATAATGTGTCCATTTTGAGTTGGTAGATCTGTTTCCAGAAGTCCCCAGTTGACATTAGTAGAATATCAAATTAAACAAAATATATGCACCTAATTTTCTATATATAAAATGTTTTGATTTTGTAAAATAAGAAAGGAAGGAATGGGGGCATTCCGAGAATCAAACTAGGGACCTCTCGCACCCAAAGCGAGAATCATACCACTAGACCAAATGCCCATCTTGTTAATTCTATCTATCTCTTTGTTTTTGTTTCTTGAAATATGAGTTTACATAATCTGAAATATGTAAAAACCAGTAGTGATTATGAAGTGCTTTTACATGTGATTATTCACTGCAATTGCTAGAGAGTAGTTTGAGGCAAGAATGTGAATCAAGGAGTGCTTTGGCACTTGATGTCCTAAGTTTGCTTATCTTATGTTTGCAACGCTCGTATGCAAACACATCCATTTTTAATTGTAAAATTTTATATATTGCATATTCTGGGCATGTACTTGTTTTGTTAATATATGCTACCTATCTATGTAATTGTAAACTAATTGAATACCCGCATATTGAAGCAAAATAGTATTATATTGCTAGATATAGACAACTGTGTGTGATTAAAAATAACTAAATTATTGCCATAACTATGAAATAATATTTTTTATATTAAATTTTAAATATGTTATTAAACCTTGTCATTATATTGAATCGTATAGTGAGATATCTATTACAACGTATTAAAAGAGTTGTGATTGTTATAATTTTTTTTTTTGAACGGCTTGTTATAATTATTGAACATAATATCCATTATAAAATTCAAAAATAATAGTATGGTTTAAGGTGAATATTTATTTCGAGTTAAATTATCCCAACGACATCTACTCGTATGTGCATTAATAAAGTTATGTATAGTTTGCGGTTTAAAATTATTGATAATTATATAATAAGATTAATTACATGCTTCTTTAGGAACAATAATGCTTTGCTATCGGATCATTTTTATTTTTATTTTTTAATTTTTTTTATTATTCTTGGTTTGAGAATCCCGTGTACACGTGGTGTAATCAGCAGATCCCCGTCTACATGTTATCTTCTCAAGAACTCACCGAAAACAGCTTCGACAACTGCTGCCACTATTGAAAACCACCTTTGGCACGCGTACGCTGCTGGTGACTTTTTCCGGTGAAACATTCCAGAAATCAACCCCCTCAATCCCGACCACTTTCCAACAAAAAATACGGCAAAGCGTTGCTCGTTTCCATTATGACGTAATCCGACATTTTTACAAAAACGCAACATTTTTAAAGCACACATCGAGGGTGAATTTCATGGCCTTGTTTTTGATCTTTTACTGTTTTCGAGAGAGAATACATACTTAAAACGATATATTGTTTATATAGATTAATTTATTAATTATTGTTTATTACAAACAAAATATGTTATTTAATTGTTATATTAAGTGTCGTTAAACTATCACATTTCATATAACTTCGATATTAGTTATACATTATTGTTACTTTGTCCATATATATAGGATAATAGTCAGGGTCAGTTCTGAAAAATGAAATATTCTTAAAGGTCCGGGACGAGGAAGAAAAAAAAACCCTTATCTTTATTATAATTTTGTATTTATAAATAAAAATATATAATGAAAAAAACTGGGTCCTGTGCAATTGCCCATTTTAAGGAGTCATTGTAATATCGGTTATAAGGAGTCATTGTAATCTTGAGATCGTTCTAAATACATGAATATATATTTTGAAACAGTACTTAGATACGATAACACATACTTTTTGTATGAAAGTATATATATTATATAAGTTGAAATAATATTTATACACCGTAACACATATAGTTTTTGGTTTAAAAGTACATTATATAAGTTGAAATAACACTTATATACATCGAACATACATTTTGGGTTAAAAGTACAAATCTTATAGTTTTAAAGTACATTCTAAAACATATTTTTTAGATGAAAAGTACATTTGATGCAAACATTTCATGTGAAATCACCCACATTATGTTGACACTTTCAAAAGGCATGTATTCTTAGGAAAAGAAGAGATGAAATCTTACACTCGCAGAATAAAGTCGTGGAGTCACAATCACCTATAGATTTGCGATGCAGTTATATTAAGCGACCTACTGAGGCATCAAAGTATTGTAACTTTAAACAAGTATCAATGTAATTCAATTTTAATAATAATATCTCTACTGTTGTGTTATTGTTGTGCTTGTTCTGTGTATATAAATGATTGTAATCAATGATGTCATCTCACCGCCCAACATTTCCGTTGTCGACTAAGGGGTGTGACAATATTAAATAAACTTAATATTATTTTAATACACTTGTCGCCATTTAATATGAGTAGAATAAAGATTAGGATAAAAATGTAGGAAGATATTTAAGATCTTGAATAAGAAATATGATAATATGTGAAGGTGATGTTGAAGAACAAAATAAAATTGAAGAAATAATCTCTTTCCACAATTAATGTGGCAAGTGAATAAAAGAAAAAGTAGTAAGCGATTCCAAACCCACACAGTGCAACACATACACTTACAACAAGGTTGCTAATTAATCAATATATCTCATGTTAATCGTTAACTTGTGTTGAAAATGTACATGTGGCTATCTGAACCGGTGGTTAGAGGTGAAAGGGACTAAAAGAGCAAGTTATAACTCACTTTATACCCGTACAAAAAAAAAAAAAAAATCTCCAAAGACTATTTAGACCAAAAGTAGGGTTAGAATGTTATCTTTCCTATTTTTAATTATATTATGTATATTTTTCGATTTACTGTTATTTTTAACATGTAACGTTCCAAAAATACCAAGTAAAAATTTCATTTTTAATAAGTCAAAACATTCATTCATTTTTTTAAAAGATTATCAGAATCAAAGTATTTTCAAAACAACAGAGTAATTTGTAAACATTGATAAGTGCAGAATAAATCTGCAGGGATTGCAGTGTGATCCAGTCGGGCCATTCTTTTTGAAACCAGAAGTACCTGAAACATTTTACACATAAATCGTAAGTACAAAGCTTAGCGAATTCCCCCCAAATACCCCATACATTTAAACATATAAAAACATGCATACTGGGCCCACAGTCACCGGACTAGATTACCTCTGAGCCTACAACATAAGTTTAGATTGCCCTCCCGACCCTCAACTTATGACTGGATTGCTCCTGAGCTCACAACATAAGTCTGGATTGTCCTCCTAGCCCTCAACTTATGATTCGATTGCTCCGGAGCCCACAACATAAGTCTATATTGCCCTCCCAGCCCTTAGTTTATGACTAGATTACTCCTGGGTTTATTGGTTTACCACACAAAGCAATACCGCCTCAACCCAACCGCACTATGTCGACATATGCACAGATAAACAATAACCAACAATTACAGCTAATCATACTGATTTACTAATCTAACATATCATTATACCATAAAAACATCCTATATGCCAGGATACATAACACAACCTAGTGAGCTAACATTGGTGCCTTCGATCCATGAGTACAGTGAGGAAAACTCACCTAAACTACTCAATAGCTACCCCCATCAACAGAACAACCAATCCCAACTACCTAACGTCAAACCAAGACCAGTCCTTAGTAAAATACTTAATTCTACCAAAGTTTGACCAAAAGTCAAACCGGTTAAAAAGTCAATGGTCAAACATAAAATGGTCAACCTCAGTCAACCTACGCCTCGTGTAGCATGCAACTCTACGCACCATGTACATCATAAGGTGGTGAAATAGGAAATTTGAGGCTATGCCCCGCGTAGCATGCTGTTATCCAACTTTTCCTGTTAAGTGCTTAATACAGAAAGTTAACCATCCAATTCTTAGATTTGGTTCCTAATAGCTCCATAATGAATAAAGTTTCCAATTTTATCCATTAAGATGGTTTAAACAACCAATATCTAGTCTTTAAGTCTCAAAAGGATCAACATGTATCTTTCTCAACTTAATGAATTAACTTCAAGTCTCCAACCTTCATATCTAAACTAATATGATGTTTAAATGGATGAAGTTTCCAACTTTATCCATAACAAGGCCACAAACTTTCAAGATCTAAACTTTATGTACCAAAATGACAAAAAATGCTAACATAGCTTGCATGGCTTAATGAACAAGCACCAAAGCATAATTTTCCAAGTCCAGTAAGTCCCAAGAGTGTTCCATATAACTCAAAAGGTGTTGCACTTCTTCCAACTCCTAAAACACAAACTCAATGGACCAAAAAATGGAAAATATGACAAATAACTAGATCTATGAAACTAATGAGCAAGCTAGAAGCTTTTTACTCACAATGGTCCAAAAATGAAGAACCTTAGGATCGGCCCTGAATATCAACCATTGAATTCTAGGTAAAATAACTTTTAATTTTGATAAATTTTAGTTAAACATATTCCATTTAGGTTGGGAAGACTTGAGTGTTCAATAAAAACCATGATAAAAGACAAAATTAATAACAAAGATGAAAGATTATTGTCCATAGTGAAGGTATATTAGGCACACCTCATTTATAGTAAGACTAGGTACCTTATGTATAGTAGTTATGACGAATAACGATAACACACTTGTGCCTAAAAAAAACTAAAATATGAGAAATGTGTAGGGTGCTTTGTGCTAAACACTACATATGATCTACATGTTATTCACAAACGAAGACAAAAGACCAAAGACTAGTAAGAATGAAATCCATAATGACTTTTTATGATTAACCGTTGTTTAAGATGTAAACCTAAAGATGTGTGACTAGGGATGTCAGATTAAAGATTTATAATTTAGATAAATGTCTAAGCAAAATTCTTAAAAACTAGACTTAAGAATTTTAAATGAAAAGATGATTACTTGATAATAGTTTAATATTTTAAAATGATTTTTTCTGAGTCTAAGTGGATTACAAAGTATGTTGATTCTTTAGACCATAAAATGATATTTAAGTGTATACTATAATTATAAGATATTTCATAATCTCATTACTATAATGTGCCAAAAATAGTATTATAAATGACAAAAGTAAAATGTTTTAAGGATGTATTTAGATGTAATATTGACAAATACTAAAAAAGAATGTAATAGCTTAATGTGTTTTTGTATCTTATATACTAATCCAAACATTTATTTAAAAAAACATTTTGCTAGTACATAACCTCATAAATAAAAGATAAGTTGTTTTAAATAATCAATCACAATCAACACCAAAAGTAATTGTATTTCTTTTGACTTTTAACTATGCTAATCAAGTAGTATTGTAAAATCTGAATTGTTGATATATGTTACGTGTTTTCTACTTGTCTTGAAACTCTTCTTACCCTAAATTATTTTTTCTAGTCACTAAAATCAGGCAATTTACCTTAGTTGTTAATATATTTCTATGCAGTATTTAATTTTACGTTCTGATTATTTAATATTTTTTGTTTAGGTGTAATTCTTCAGCAGTTCAGCTTTCGTAAAATCCTACATCTTGCGTTTGTAGTCCAACGGTTAGGATAATTGCCTTCCAAGCAATAGACCCGGGTTCGACTCCCGGCAAACGCATTTTAATTTTGCTTCACATATCACGATCTTTATTATCAGTTTCGTTTGCCGCGTTGATTAATAAACTTCTTTCTTGTACATTTTTGAATTTTGTTTCTATCTTCCTGGAATATCAGGTTCCTTTGCTGCATTTTAATCGAACTTTCTTCAGTCAGAATTGTCGTTGGATCCGTTTTGCCCTCCATCCCTCTTTTACTTCGGCTACAACCAAACGGTTATAAAAGGTTAGAATCAGTTCCTGCTGTTGCTTGTATTATTTTGTTTGAGTAAAACTTATACTAAAAATCGAATGAATTGTTTTCAAGTTTTAAATTGTTGGTGCTCTGGATTTATGAAGTTATTCCGATAACTATACCTAGTCGTATAATTAGGGTTTTGAATGTTGATACTCCCTAGTCGTATAATTAGGGTTTTGAATGTTGCCCCAAACAATACCCCCTCACAATTTAATTTTATCCTCGAGGAATGTAATGCAAAGTTGTTCATAAAAATTTAGACATTTACAAGTCTAGAAAAATTATGCTGAAATGATCATTCTATCATGTCTTTTTAGATCAGTTATTCTTTGTAATCCAGTCACAAGATGGTAAGTGCATGAAAGAGAACCAATGTGATGAATTGTAAATTTTTTCATCAATTTAGACTTGGTGCATAAATAAAAACATCCATGACTATAACCATGAGTTGAATATATGGACAAAGAATACTGTGAGATCTAAAACATATATACATCACTTTTGTAGGTAGATTGAGAAGTCATAGACTTGACTGGGTTTATATTTATATGCAACTAAATGAATACAATGAGTTGATTATGCTAAAAAGGAAGGGGCATTTCGAGAATCAAACTTGGGAAAGCAAGAATCATACCACTTCCTTCATGTGTCTCTTTTTGTTGCTTATCACCTTATTAGTTGAAATATGAATTTTCTGACATCACAATAGACTCAAGTATGTGAGTCCAGTACTTTGATAGTCTCATTAGGGATCCAGGGACCACAACTAGGGAAAGATTTACTTAAAGCCATCATTAAAAAAATCTTTTCATCATCAAGGAGATGAAGAAATCAGACGTCAAGGGTAAAATGGTCATTTAGCATCATGGACTTAATCAAACATGTTACCAGATGACGTATGCAATAAATCAAACATCCAGAGGAAAAACATAACTTTTGATGTATCAAATGAACAAAAATTGCAGGTTACTCTTTCTAATTTAATCAAATGTAATTTACTTTTCATTTATTTTCCTGATAAAAAAGTAATGTCAAAAAGGAATTTTGAGCACAAAGAAAAAAAATAGAGAAATAAACCATGAAGGGCATTTGGTCTAGTGGTATGATTCTCGCTTTGGGTGCGAGAGGTCCCGAGTTCGATTCTCGGAATGCCCCCTTCCTTCCTTATTTTTTTCAACTAAATCAACTCATTTAATATTAATTTATTTTTTAAATGCCACTATAATACTCAATTTGATATATATAGTCCACTACTGAATATAAAGTCAAGTCAAGACTTTTTGAAACAAATCTACCAACTAAACTGGATATTGTTTTATATCCCACAAACAAACATGTGCTTGTAGATCTGAAAAGATTCTTTGTCAGCAAATTCAACTCACAGCATATATATATATATATATATATATATATATATATATATATATATATATATATATATATATATATATATATATATATATATATATATATATATATATATATATATATACATTTGCTATTTATGCACAAATCATAAAAAGATGTAACTTCATGAAAACCATATGTAACTTCGTTACCAGAACAAGCAAAATAAATAAATAAATGAGTTGATAGAATCATGAAAAGCCATTGGTATGTAAAGTAATATGATCTTCTTTTGACAAAATCAAATAACTGATGAAACCACATATTAATTATGGTGTAATTTTATTATTACTGTTAGGACAGCTGTAATAATATGGATAAGAATATGAAAGGAAGATGGACATGATATCTACCTATTAAAATTATTCTTCTTTTATCCTTTTGTCTTTTTTAAAAAAAAAAAAAAAAAATAATATACTATCCTATTCCTCCCGATTAATCTTAACCTTATTTAATGCAAGATTTAGTTTACTTGGGATCTTATCGGATTTATGTCCCTTTCTTCATCTTACAAGTTACAATATCATTGCAGCATTTCATTTACTTGTAATTTTACAATAAATATTTATATTTTGCAGCATTATCTATCATCTCTCTCAAAATATGCAAACAATACTACACAAGTACCTTCACTAACATAACAATTAATCATGCAAAGCTTAAAATTGCAGTTTTCTAATCCACACCACTGCCTAAGCAAAAATTAAAAGTGGTTTGCCTGGTGATTAATTGTCCAAAATGCCCCTTAGTAGGACAAATAAAGAAAACATATGAACCACAACGAAGTTACTTTTTATTGACAAAGTAAACATAATTCTTTGTCAGTCACCTGTTCCTACTTTTTTAGCTGCCACTCTTAAAGGTCAGAAAGCAAGGATAAAACAACTGCAACTGCATTTTGAGTAATCCAATTCTAATACAAAGAAGAAAAAAAAATACAAAATGTTAAAAAAGCCAGCCTTAAAAGGTTGCATACAAGGGTAATCTCATCTCATTTCAAGCGTCTCTAACATTTTTATCCAGTAGTAATATATGATTTGCTTTCGATAATGCTTTATGTTTAATATCATTAAAATTTCAAGATTTTTGTAAAGAAACATTAATTTTCCTAATTTCTGTTTTATGTTTCACCATGTGGAAATAAGTTGAACTTTTCTGACAAGATTTTGTATGCATTAATTCTCAACTCATGGGTAGAGTTGGGCAGTTTCTATTTGCAATTACATTCATTAAAAAAAAAAAAAAAAAACCTTGTGTGTACTGTTTAATATATATAGTGAATCCTGTGTAGGGGTGGGTGTTGCCTCTTTTCTATCTTCTGTTCAGTATCTTGGGAAATTTGTTCAATGCAACCATAACCATTCAGACAAAAAAAAAATGATTGACATTTAATAAAAATTCAGCATATGAGTTGTTTTTAATGAGGGTTTTAATCCTGTGTGTTGCGGCACAAGTTTATTAATCTTATATGTTTAAGACATTATTTTCGACAGAACAAACTAATACAAAAGGTTATTTCCTGCAAGATGTAAGGACAGAGGGACCACTTCAGTAATTTTACTATTACACGGGGACCATTTCAACAATTTTGTTTTAAACTATTATACAGGGGCCATTTCTATAACTTTACTATTACACATGGACCATTTCTGTAACTTTACGATTACACAGAAACCATTTATGTAATTCTCTGAATTAAAAAACACATGGACTATTTCTGTAATATTTGCATTTTGCCGACACATGGACTATTTCTGTAATTTTACTATTACAAAGGGACTATTTATATAATTCTGCAAATTAAAAAAACACACACACACTATTGATTGATGTGATGTTAGAAACAGTATAACACAACATCATAAATGTTTATGTAAATAATAGTACTCCATTAGGACCATTACCCTGATATTAAGCATCCACTCCCTCCTATCTGAGTTTGAGGTCAGAAAAGACATCAAAGGTGATGTTGGCATCATGGGTCACTGGTTACCCATATTCAGTGGTCTTCCATATTTGAGACAATGTGATGTAAGCAAATGAATATTTCAACTAAGGTGATATGCAACAAAAAGAGTCACATAAAGAAGTGGGCATTTGGTCTAGTGGTATGATTCTCGCTTTGGGTGCGAGAGGTCCCGAGTTCGATTCTCCGAATGCCCCCTTCCTTTCTTTTTCATACATTTTATATTTAATTTTTTTTTTGATACTATTTACTTAAATTTCATATTCTATCACTGATATAGCTTAAAGTCAACTAGGACTTCTGGAAAAAAAAAAAAAAATCTACCAACTAAAGGGATATTATATATTACAAACATGTGGTTGTAGATCTGAAAAGATTCTTTTGTCAATAAATGCAACTCACCAGCAGAAAATCTTGAAAAGATGTAATTTTATTACCAGAATAAGATATCTTTTTGCAACCACTTATTTTTACTTCTATTATGTACTTACTGCATGTGTATTATTAACTAGCTGCATAAAGTATGAATGACTATAAAAAGCAATAATAGTATGAATCAACAAAATGGGCATTTGGTCTAGTGGTATGATTCTCGCTTAGGGTGCGAGAGGTCCCGAGTTCAATTCTCGGAATGCCCCTAATTTTATATTTTGGGGTTAAATACAAGAAATAGCAACATACTTTCATTAAAATAGGTATCATAGTATCATACTTTCATTTATTTCTGTTACAACATTGAACTTCCAACCCTTTCTTATTAAAACGTTGTACTTTCAATTTTTTTTCTCCTAAAACTTTTTATATTAAAAATCTTTTCAATTAAAGCAATGGAAATTGCTTTGTTTTGGATGACATTGCTATAGTGGGGTAGATTTCAAAAGTATAATACTTTAATACAAAGAAATGAAAGTAGAATGCCATAACAAACAGATAGATAAAAGTAAATTGTTGTTTTTACATCCAAGATTCATTACTGAATTTCTAATTGTTTTTTTATTGATAGCTCTATATGTCACCTGAAGTATACGTATAACAGTAAGTTAAGTCTACGGGCCTGTTTTGTAAATAGAGAATAGTCAAAAGTCAAAGTTGACTTTGACCCATACAGATAGATAAGTGATTTGCTACATATTTTCTTCCCAGTTTAATGTTATCTGCATTCTCTCTCCTCTCCCCATATACATAGTGGATTAAGAAAGCCAACATGTGACCATTTGGGTTTAATCTTTCTGTATGTTACACATTTCCCATTAACAAACTGGTACAGAAAGCTGGAGGGATTTTTTAATCATTTGAGCTGTTTGGGAAGAGTTCTTAACCATGTATTGGGTGACTTTTCAATCGTGGTTTCCACAAGCTATTTGCAATCAAGGTTAAGGGCAGCAATGACTTCTTCTGATCACAAATTACAACAATCTTGGGGTGCTAGTTTCTGAAATCCAGGTATCAATTATCAAAGGCAAATTCAAATCCTCTCGGGGTGATAGTTTCTGGGAAGTGTGCGAGATTCTCAGCCTTGGGATACATTTCCATCTTAGCAAAGGTCAACAACAATGTTTGCCTCATCTACAGACACCTCAAACATGTACAATGTTCCTTGTTTCTCCCCACAAGAAACTACTAAATTTCTTCTCCTTTGTCATCTTCAACCACTGAAATCAACTTGATATCCTTTGTCGTCTAAATTGTAGCACATATATTAGCATTCTCTTTGGGTATGGACTAATGTATTGATATTTTTCAATGTCCAATTCGTACCAAAAAGAGATGTCTTTGAGGACAACATCCCCAACTCCAGTAATATCAACCGATTACACTTTGTCATTGTCATGTTTATAGTTCAGTAATATCACAACTACAACTGTGCAAGGACAAGCATGCTACACGGTGATATATGGTATTATATAGTTATATGGATTTCATACTTGGAAGGGTTTTATGATATCTTGTTTCACTAGGATTTAAGCAAAACACCATGCATTTCCATGTAGCAAGAGGTGAGGCTCTAACATGACATTTAAGAAAAAGCATCAGTATAAAAGAAGTTTGTTGATACTCAAGAAAGAAAATAGGAAGATAGCAACTTTTGAAGACATACATCTATTGAAATTTTCTAGATGGATATGCTTATATCTATGATAAGCATTCGTTGATGATTAGTAACACCGGTTGTATCTAGTTAGTTGATGCTACTAAAGAAATATAAACACCACCAAGCCAAAACCAAACAACCGGACGGAATCAAGGAGAAAGTAATTAAACACCACCAAAATAAATTAAATTGGCGAAAGTTGAATACTATTAGTGATAAAGCAATAACACCACACTAATAATAATCAAGAATTGACTCCTAATGTGCATAAAACATTTAACCTATTGTTGTATATTCAAATCGAAAGATGCCTTTCTATTACAACTTTGAAGCCTTTATAATGTGGCGACAAATTTATTTCAAAGTAAACATCAAATCCTTTTTTTTGAAAAAAAAAAAAGCTTAAAATACTTGGTAAAGATAAAGAATTGGCAAACTTTAAAGAACTCTAATTAAACTCATAACTCAAAAAAAAAAAAATGTAAAATACTGAGTCAAGATTTGTGATCTTCATGGACTTTAACTTGAACTTAATTAAAGTGTAGTGCAATACTCTCGTGATTAGATGTTTTTTTAAAAGTTGTTTGGAATTTTGTGTGGGAATGGGCTTCCACAAGCACCATGTAAGATTTCATGAACAAAAGCATATATTACCTACAGAAAATAACAGATATAGCCACATTTTCCAAAGAGTAGCCAAAATTTAACCACATTCCACAAATTACCAACCATTTCCCAGTGAGCCCACTGCAAAATGTGATAGTGCCCTGCAAATTGCTATACAACATTATTTTGGTCAGATAGATTAGACTACGAAAAAAATGACCTCCACTTTTTCGCATGCCCATTTCGTAAGACATTTTCTAGGGAGTTTTTTCGTAGTCTAAATTGACCAAAACGACTTTGTAGAGCATTTGGCAGTGGAGCCATTACAAAATTGGCGGTTATTTGTGAAATGTGGTTTAATTTTACTATAATTTGGCAAATAATTGAGTCTGGCTGTTTATCATTTTTTCTAGTATTTACATAGATAGGTAGCATTTATGAGCCAAACAGATACAGCGATCTAAGAAAACTGAATTCATTTTGAAAATTAATATAAATATCTTCCGAGACGGCAATATTTTACAGTTAGAAATGGATATGTGTGTTTGCATATGAGCTTTGCAAACGTAAGTAAAATAAGCAAACTTAGGACAGCAAATGCAAAGCACTCCTTGATTCGCACATTCCATCCTCAAAGTCAAACTACTCTCACTCAAATAATCAAATTGCAGTGTGATTCTATATACAAGTCTAAAATCACATGTAGATGAAGCACCTGAAAATTCACTGGTCTTACATATTTCAGATTATGTAAACTCATATTTCAAGAAACAAAAACAAAGAGATAGATAGAACTAACAAGATGGGCATTTGGTGTAGTGGTATGATTCTCGCTTAGGGTGCGAGAGGTCCTGAGTTCAATTCTCGGAATGCCCCACCCATACTTTACTCATTTTTCCATTTTTGGGTTAAAATTTAAATGCAAGAAATAGCAACCTACTTTCATTTAGTTGTGTAGTATTATAGCATCCTACTTTTACATACTATGATACCACGCAACAACAAACCCCAAATACATATTTGAAACACGACCCCGCAATGGTGAAAATAGAATCCGTCCAGTTTTTCTTCTTATTAAGGCATTGTACCTGAAAATGTATTCAATTATAGCATTGTACTTTCAATTTTTTCTTTTTCAAACCATACATTGTAAATCTATCCAATTAAAGCAATGAGAATTACTTTGTATTTGAATGACATTTCTATAGTTGGATGGATTTCTGAAAGTACAATGGTTTGATAAGAAATGAAAGTAGAATGCCATAACAAACAAGTAAATAAAATTATGTTGCTATTTATAGCATTTAATCCTTTGTTTAAAGTCCGGTTGTGCAATGAAACCCACATATCAATATCACAATACCCAAATATGTACAACTCAAAAGAGTAGAAGACCAGCAATTTTCATGTCTAAATAACACAACTATAAATAAAGATACAAAAAAAGCAGCAAAACCAAGGCATTTGGTCTAGTGGTATGATTCTCACTCCATAAAGATACAAAATTTGTAGTAACAGGACACGTGAAGTAAAGTTGCTTAAAACTGTAGTTTAGGGGTTGTTTTGCAAATATGATAAAGTCAAAGTCAAAGTTGACTTTGACCCTTCTAGATGGATAAGTATCAAGTGATTTGGTAATCACTTTTCTTCCCGGTTATAGTCTCTCTCTCTCTCTCTTCTCTCTCTCTCTCTCTCTCTCTCTCTCTCATGTACGTATACACGTGAATAAAGAACGCCACATTTGGCCATTTGGGTTAATCTTTCTTGTTCTTGATTCCGTCTACACCCGTTGGTTTACACGTCTCCGCATTAACAAACCGGCATCAGAGCTCAGGGGAGGAAATTTTCGATCAACAGAGTTATTTGAGGGAATGGATTAAGGAGTAAAGGCATGTATTTGTTGACGATTCAAGCACGGGTTTACAAGATATTCTCGATACAAGATTAAAGCCAGCACCAACTAA